>NW_007730743.1:168383-178875 GCF_000696425.1 Galeopterus variegatus | reverse complement strand
CAAGGCAGGGAGGGGCACCTAGTCCCTGTCTGTGCTGCGGGGGACCGTGTAGAAACTGAAAGGCTGGGCCGGCCCGGTGGCGCACTGCTACAGTGCGCTGCTTGGGAGCGCGCCGGCGCTCCCGGCAAGGGTTCGGATCCCACATACAGACCGGCCGCTCATTGGCTGAGCGAGGTGCGGGCGCAACACCGAGGGTTGCGATCCGTTGCCGGTCACGAAAAAAGACAAAAAAGGAAAAAAAAAAAGAAAAGAAAAGAAACTGAAAGGCTCACTCTTGTTCTGGTTGAAGGCGGTCTGGTCTGCGGCAGGAGGAGACAGGAGGGGCTGTGGCCTGGCCTGCCTCCCCCACCCTCACAGGGAATTTTTGTTCCTCCAGAGCCGTGACCACAGGGGGTGCCCCACATGGTGATCCAGAGGCTGGAGCCCAGGCCCCTTTTCTCTATGTGGTAAAGACAGTGTGAGGAGAGGACTGTGGGGTCAATGGCTCGTCTGCTGCGGCTCAGAGCTGCTCTGGTCTCTTCCTCAGGTTCAGGTCCCGTGCCAAGGACCTGCCAGGAGGTGTGATGGGCCCCCTGCCTGTCCCTGGCCCCAAACCCCTCCACAACAGTAGTTGTGTGAGCTGCTCTCTTTGTGGTTTGGGGCTGAGCTGGGTGGTACAGACCAGGCCATTTCATCCTCCATTGCCCTGGGTTAGCCCCCTTTTCCAGTTGAGGAAACTGAGGCCCAGGGAGGGGCGTGGCTTGCCAGGTTCCAAGGGCTCAGGAGGTACCTGTGTGAGTCTTCTCTGGCCACCCCAGCAAAGGCCACAGACAGACTTCCACTCCCTCAGCCCGGAGGCCAGAAGTTCACATTTCAAGTGGGGCTCCCCGGGAGGCTCCTCCCTGCCCCTTCCCACTTGTGGCGGTGGTTGGTGGTCTCTGGGGTTCCTCAGCTTGTAGACACATCACCCCGATCTATGCCTTCATCGTCATATGTCAGTGTGTTTGTGTCTGTGTCCATATTTCCCACTCCTTGTAAGGACACCAGTCATGTTAGATTTAGGGTGTACCCTAGTCCAGGACGACCTCATCTGAATTGATTGTGTCTGCACACTGTATTTCCAAATGAGGTCCCACTCACAGGTCCCCAGGGTCAGGACCTGAGTGTTTTTGGGGGAGGTACACAATTCAGGCCACAACATGACGACAGACAAGGTGGCAACACAGACGCAGGCAGGACCACTGGGGTATGGCCACCTGCCAACCCAGGCGGGCACAGTGAGGCCTCACTGTCCCTCGGGCCACAAAAACCACCAGCCTCACCCTGGTACCGTCGACCCACAGTCCTGGGGCCAAGGCGGGCGGGGGTCCCAGGAGCTGCTGCCCCCGTTTCCTCTCCTGACTGAGATGCCCCCCACCCCCTCCCAGGTCTCCACCGGGAACCTCCTGGTCATCCTGAGCCGTCACTACCAAGACGTTTCGTGCCTGCAGTTCACGGGGGACAGCAGCCACTTCCTCTCAGGGGGCAAGGACTGCCTGGTGCTGGCCTGGAGCCTGTGCAGGTGCTGCCTCCTGCCTGGCCCCCGGGTCACATGGGGAGGGGCAGTGGCTGCGGGAAGGATGCACTGAGAACCTGGGGCAGGAGGGGGTGTCTGAGAGGCTGAGGGCAAGAGCGATTGTCCAGGGGCATGGGAGGATTGGAGCATCCACTCCTGCCCCACAGTGTGCTGCAGGTGGACCCCTCCCGGATCCCAGCCCCCCGCCACGTCTGGTCCCGCCACACACTGCCCATCACAGACCTTCACTGTGGCTCTGGGGGACCCCTGGCCCGGGTGGCCACCGCCTCGCTGGACCAGACGGTGAAGGTAGAGCCCCACCCCCACCGCATCTGTGAGCGAATGAACTGCCGCCTCCCCCGGCCATCAGGGCTCCAGACGGCTTATGATCCCCTGATGCTGCGATCCCCAAGAACGTCCAGGGAGGGTGGACGTTCAGACCTCTGTAGGCTCAGAAACTCCCGCTCAGCCCTGTGCCGGGCCCAGCTCCCGGCCAACCTGGGGAGATCCAAGGCCACCGCTGCCCTTGAGTCTTTGGCCAGGGACTGGGGAGGGAGACCCAGGTCAGTAGCATGAGAACTGAGCTTCATTTTAGGAAAGGCTGAGTCTCCTGACCCCTGAGACCCCCCAGGGGTGTCACTTCTCACCAGGGGCCCCCAACCCCAGACCTTCTTGGTGCCCCGACCCCACCCTTCTGCCCCCAGCTGTGGGCCATCTCCTCGGGCGAGCTCCTGCTCTCAGTCCTGTTTGACGTGAGCATCATGGCCGTGACCATGGACTTGGCTGAGTACCACATGTTCTGCGGTGGCAGCGATGGCTCTGTCTTCCAGGTGGACCTCTGCACCTGGGTAAGTGGCTGGGGCAGCCGCGGGAGGGCCAGGCCCCAGGGCTGAGGGCGCCTGCGTCCCTGCAGCTCATGTCCCCTCTTGGCCCCCATAGCCTGGCCAGAGGGAGAGGACTTTCCAGCCAGAGCAGGACGCCGGGAAGGTCTTCAAAGGTCACAGGTGTGGACGCAGGGGGCAGGGGTGCAGTCATCTGCATTGCCCTTTCTCACACCTGAGTGGCCTGACCCAGCACCTGTTGTCCATCTGTGCCAGGAACCAGGTGACCTGCCTTTCGGTGTCCACAGACGGCAGCGTGTTGCTCTCAGGCTCCCACGACGAGACTGTGCGCCTCTGGGACGTTCACAGCAAGCAGTGCATTCGCACGGTGACCCTCAAAGGTGGGCCCGGTGTGGGCACCCAGCCAGGGGGCTGCCTCGGGTGATGGAAGCCTCACCCTGGGGGGCAGGGGCAGGTGGGAGAGGGCTCTGAGCCATGGGGTTGGAGAAACGCACTGACCGCACCTGCCCCACAGGCCCCGTGACCAACGCCTGCATCGTGCTGGCCCCGGTCAGCATGCTCAGCTCTGACTTCAGGCCCAGCCTGCCGCTGCCGCACTTCAACAAGCACCTGCTGGGCGCCGAGCACGGGGACGAGCCACGCCACGGGGGCCTCGTAGTGCGCCTGGGCCTCCACCAGCAGGTATGTGCGTCCCAAACACTGGCCCTAGGGCCTCAGGTAGGACCCTCCTCGGCTCTCTGTGCCCCTGCGGATCCAGGCACCTGTGCACCAGGCTCCACTCGGCACTGGTGGGCACCTTCTGCACGCAGGATGGCAAAGGCCCATGGGCTGTCTGCACATCCTCAGTGGCTTACATCCTCCAGCCAGTAAGGGCCACGCCCTGTCCCTCCCACATCTGCCTTCCTGTCAGGTGGTTCCAGATGGGTCAGCCAGCTTCACAAAGGGCCAAGTGGTTTGTGTTTTGGGCGAGGGCCAAAAGGTTCCTGTCTATACCTAGCTCAGAGTGCAGAAGCAGCCAGGGTGGTGGTGAGCAGTGGGGGTTGGGGATGCCCACCTGGCTCCAGATAGTTCCAGAAGGGTTTGGGGGCCACGTCCCCTCCTCTTGCTGACCTTTCCCTCGCCCCCTACAGACCCCGCACACTCTGTCGCCTGCCCTCCAGCAGGGCCCCTGCACCATCTGTGGGGACGGAACTGCTGTGATTCCTGGGGCTGGGCCCCGGGTGAGGGCTGAGGCTATGAGCATACAGGGCCCCCGGGGCAGGGGAAGCTTCCCCGCTGCCTCTCTCCTGCTGCGACCTTCCGAGGAGCTGGGCGTCCTTGGTGTCTGGCGTCACTGTCTGTCTCTGTCGCCCGCACTGGGCGGGCTTGGCAGTGCTCCCCATCTGGCCTTTCCCACCTGAAGTACAGACTGATTTCTTATCTGAAGGGCGCCTGTTCGGCAGGCTACCCCATGGGACGGGGCTGTCGGGGAGACAGCAGTGTCACTCTGTGTCTTCCTCAAGACAAATCGGTGGGGGTGGGCAGGGCTGGCCGGCATGGAAGCTCCCTCTCTGCAGGCACACACTGTTGGGGCATCAAGCACAAGGTGGACTGGCCACTGGCAGCAGGGGCGGGGCACAGCTGAGTTCAGAAGGTGCAGGAGCCTTCCCGACTGAAAACGGGGTTCTGCAAGCAGCTGGGCATGTCCCCGCTGCCACATCTAACAGCCAAGCAGCAAGTAGTTCCCCAAGGCTCCCCAGGTGCTGTTCATGCCCCTCAAACCCCAACCCAGTTGTCCACAGCAGGATTTCTGAGGGGTGGGGTCCCAGGCCAGGACCCCCCAGCAATGCCACCGCCTCTCCGACTCCTGTGCCCTGTCCCTGCCTGACCCTCAGTGCCTGACTGGCCATGGTGGGGCCTGGCTGTGTCCAGACCTGGCTCTGTCCACTGCTGTGGAATCACCCGAGGTCCCTGTGGGGTATCTGACCCCTTCCTGCAGACAGGAGCGGCAGTGCCCAGGCTGGATGGATGGGCGGGCATGTGTCCAGCCAGTGTCCAGGAGACATCCATCCATCTTTCTGGGCTAGTGGCCTGGGCTGGCCAGGCTCTCCTCATGGGCTGGAGGCACCCGCTGTCCAGGCCCTCGTCCAGCCCTCTGTCCAGAGCCTTCCTGACCTTGCCTGTCACAGCCCCTCCCAGCCTGGGTCAGTACCACATCACGCTGTCTCTGTTCCCAGCCCGGGGGGGTTTCTTGGATGCAGAGACCTGGAGCAGCAAACAGGTGTGAAGAAATGGGAGTGTATTGCTTCCAGCCGTAGTCAGGGTTGATGCTGCTGCCTCCAAACAGGCTGCCAGCCCCTCCTCTGAGCCTCAGTTTTCGCATCTCAGTGGGCGACGGGTGACTCCTCCACAGCCTGGTAGTGGCCAACCCTGATTGGGCCGATGTGGCTGGAGCGCTTGGTGTGAGAGTCAGAGGACGTGGGCCCTTGTGTTGTAGGGCACGGAGCCCAGCTTCCTGGACCGGATGGGACAGCTCTATGCAGCCATGTGCAACACCATGGAGAAGGTGGGCGGGGCCACGGGAGGGGCGGGGCAGCTCCAGGAAGGGGACAGGGCGCCGCTTTGGCGGGAAGAGGAGGAACACCCCTGCCCCTGTTCCTGCCCCCTATCCCGGACAGCGGGGTTGAGTGACCCTTGTCCTTGCTGCTGGGGCGAGGGGATGTCCGAGGTCGCCTCCATCTTCTGACCCCCTGCCCTGCCCCCAGAGCGTTCTGGGCGGCCAGGACCAGCTGCGGATCCGCGTGACCGAGCTGGAGGATGAGGTGCAGAACCTGCGCAAGATCAACCGCGACCTCTTCGACTTCTCCACGCGCATCATCACCCGTCGGGCCAAGTGAGGAGGGGCGGCCCCAGGACTGAGACCTCCACCCCGCCAGAAGGTGACCCCGGGCTCCTGGGAGTTTCCTGGGCCCAGGCTGCCAACCCGGCCTCAGCGCCAAGCTCAGTGACCGCAGCCAGAGGGCGTGCCCGCCAGGACGCCCGGGCCGGAGCTGTCCTCTCCATCTCGTATTTAGTTTGGGTTTTTTTTACCGCCACGATTGGGTCACTGTGTCTCAGCATTGATCCACCTGTGTCTTGTGTCTTGTTATGTCACATTGGTGCTGTTCCATTTGTAACAAAAGAGATCTGAAAGCTCCTTCTCAGCCTCACTCTGTGCTCCTGCGTGGCCGAGGCTCTCAGGACCTCAGGGCAGTGGCCGGGGCCTTCCTTGACCCACGCAGCCATCCAAGAGGCAGACTTTAGGAGCTGATGTCCAGAGAAACTGTGGTTCTCAGACCTTGGTCTGTTGTCCCAGTTCCTCTGCACAACCTCACTTGTGGGGACAAAGCTCTTGTGGCTGGTGCTGGGTGACTGGGTGTTTCTTTAGCCCTGGGCTCTGCCCCTGCTAACTTTTTAAGACTGCTCTGATTCTGTGATGGGGGGTTTCACAGTGGAGACAAGGAGGTGGGTTTGAGCCCCATGGGGTCCCAGTCAGGGTGGTGGTGACTTGGTCTCAGGGGGCGCTGTCAGAGCCAGAGTGGGATATGGAACCAAGCTACCAGGGCTGAGGGGTGCCCCGGGGCACAGCATCCAGCTCCTGGGGGAGGGTCACGGGCACCTTGTCCTCCTGATAGAGGAGGAGGAGGGGCAGCCTGGAGTAACCCCAAGGGCCCCCGGAGCTGTTCTCAGGGTCAGGGCGTCTGTCACCCCACCTGGTAAAAGTGGCGGCCGGGATGGAGCCTGTCAGGATGGGGTAGGGGGCAGGGACAGTCTCAGCCACAGGATGATGTCAGGGAGGACAGTGGGTCTTGCCAGTCCTGTCCATCTGGCAGCCACAGAAACATCCCACGCAGCCCAGGTTGGGACAGCCGGCTGTGGGGGTGGCATCTGATTCAGGGCTGGGGTCCCCAAGATGGTCATGCACTCCAGCCACATAAACACAACGTGCTTGTCCACATTGAGGGCCTGAGGGAGGCCAGGCGTCCCCCACTGCCCTGGGGATGCTGCCAGTGCCTGGAGCTCAGCCAGAATGGCTGCAGAACCTTCCAGAAAGTTGCCCCTGACTGACAGGCCTACTTAATGATCTAGAAAATCCACATGATTTAGTGGGTGCCAGCTGCCAGCACTGAGCTCATTCTTTTAGGCTAATGCTGCAGGGCTCTGCCCTTACCCTCTGGCAGCCCAGCCACACTGCGTCAGGACAGCAGGGCCTCATCCACTTGCCAGCCTGGTGTCCAGCAGGCTGGGTGCCACTGTTACCCACCCCATGGCCCTTGGGCCCCTCCTTGACTCGGAAGGTAAGACGGAGCCTGCCCTGCCCACATGGGGTGAGTGTCCTCCCACTGGCTGGGGGGGGTCCCAGTCACACACACAGGCCTGCACCGGATGCAGGGGAGGGACTCACCTGTCCACTCGCCCTTTGAGTGATCCCGAGAGGTAGGCTCCACGCTGCAGAAACCAGAAAGGGGACTGGCTCGCCTGAGCTCACAGCAGGGCCTGGACTCCCATAACAAGGTCACCCTGATGGAGGTGCTGGTTCTGCAGGCCTCTGAGGCTTGGCCTTACCTGCTTGGAGATGTCATGTTGAGGTCTGGTGGCTGGGTATGCTGGCGTCTCTCTGGGAGGCACTGGCCCACCAAAGCTGGTGGTGGTGGTTGACTCTCCCTGGGTTTGGATTCTTCCCCTGGGGGGCCTTGCCCTCTGCCCCTGTCACCCAGAGATTCCCACAGCCACTGACTTAGGGGTCTTGGAATCCTTGTCCACCCCACCTGTGGCTGGGCCGAGGGGGTGGTGGCTGGGAGTGAGGGGGTGTCTGGGTCCCTGTTCCTTGGGGCTGCTGACAGGTTCCACCTCGGGCCTATGGAGTGCAGCTGTGCGTGTGTGGCCAGCCGGGGAGGGCGCCCATGAGAGCCCAAGGAGAACTGGCATTAGCATGCACACCGCTCCGCACCGTGCCCACGCTGTCTGCAGCTGCCCGCCGTCCTGGACTGAAAGGGCCTCTGTCCTCTGCAGGCCACAGAGGAGGCCAAGGCAGCTGGTGTTAGGGTTCACCGCAGTAGGCAAGGGCTGGCGCCTGGCTGGCTCCACCCCCACCCAGGCCTGCAGTCACCTCCCAACCTCAGACAAGCCACACCTGGCTCCATGAAGAATACATTCCCTGGGAAGTCAGCAAGGAGCCTTCGGGAGCTTAGCGGGTGTGCGGCAGGTGCCGCAGGGGCAGGGCAGGTGAGCAGCAAGTGCACACACCGGAAAAGGCTTTTGTTGCCTTTGGCCTCCCGTGCCACGTCCTTGGGCATGACCCCTCATCAGCGTGACTCAACGTTCCCTCCCAGGTCTTTCCTTCTCAAACCAGGGGCCTCAGTGTCTGGGACACCAAGAAATGGGAGTTCTCCTTGGCTTCATCGCGTCATCATTTCCACTCTGGGTAAGGTCAAAACAAAGGAGGCCTGTCTCAGTCCCCTGGGGAAGCCGGCCACCCGATCTGGGACCCGCAGGTCCCTCGACAGACCTCCCAAAGGGCAGGGCCTGGGAAAGATGAGCTTTGATGAGAGCAAGTGCCCCCAGCAGCCAGCACTGATGGAATGACCGTGGCACACCACCGCCAGGTGCCACTCCACATGGCCAGGACAGCTGTCATCAAAGAAAATTCAAGCAGGGAAATAACGAGCGTTGACAGCAGTGTGGAGAGAGCACGACCGTCCCGTACTTCTGGTGGGATCATGAAATGGGGCGTCACTGTGGAAAACAGAGTCTCGAAGAGGTATTGACACCCGTGTCCACAGGGGCACGATTCCAAATAGCCAAAGGGAGGACACAGCCCAAGAGTCCATCAGCAGATGAAGGGACACACAGCGTGGTCCCTCCACACACTCGGACATCACTCAGCCACGAACAGGAACCAGGCTCTGATGCGCTACCACGTGGATGGACCTTGAGGACATTGTGCTCAGTGACATAAGCCAGTCACACGGGGACAAACACTGTGTGATCCCATTCACGGGAGGTCCCTAGAGTCGTGCAATCCAGAGAGACAAAGTAGGACGGGGGGTGCCAGGGGCTGGGGAGGGGGACAGGGGGTGAGTGTTTAGTGGGGACAGAGTTTCAGTTTGGGAAGACGAGAAAGTTCTGGAGATGATGGTGGTGGTGGCTGCACAGCCACCGAGCTGTGCCCTAAACACGGCTGAGGTGAATTTTATATTGTGTGTATTTTGTCACAATGAAAAAAAAATTTAAACAACACTCCGTGTATTCATGCATTCAATCCGCACACTCCTCCTGTTGCCCTTGGGTGGGGAAACTGAGGCACAGAGCATGAGTGTGAGTCCTGGGAGGGCCAGGGTTCGGCTGCCTCCCCACAACAAGCAATGTTTGTTGACTGACTGAGTGACTGGGCACTGGCTGATGCTGTCCCCAAGCCATAACCGGTCCCTATCTCTGAGTTCTCTCACTCCGTCAGAGGGAAACAAACCCGAGGAGGAGATGCGGCCCCAGTGGTCGCTGAGGATGCTGTAACCCGACACCTCAGGCAGGACCAGGGCGGAGGGTGGCCTGGGGGGGCTCCCCTGAGGGCAGGTGGGGGCTCCCAGGCATGGGCTGGCCTCTGGTGCGGACGGGCCCAGAATCTAAGACCCTCAGGGACCCCCTCCATCTTGCTCCTGGGATACCTGGACAGGTGGCTGGACAAGGTGGCCTCCTGGTCACCCAGCCCTCACGAGAGTCTCAAAATCCAGTCCATTTTGCTGGCTGCTGTTTGTCATTTTTATACATTTAATGGAGGTTTTTTTTCTCCATCTCTAGCATTGGCTCCAAAGAGAGACAAGGTTTTGTTTGTGAAAAAAAAAAAAATCAAGCAAGTGTAGATTCATTCATTAGAGCTGAATGTTCCCTGCTGAAGCGGTGCCCGGCTGTCCTGAGAGATCTTGGGCGATGCCCAACAGTTCCTCTGTTGAACGCAGGATGCTGCCTGGGCCCGGGCCTGCTGGGGAGGAAGTCCTTCACTCCCCGATTCACCAGGGTCGCTGAAGGACCCCAGCTCTGTTGACGTGGGGAGGCCCAGAGAACACAGGGGAACAGCTGGGAGCTACAGAAGGTTCTGGAGCAGCGGAGGAGGGTAAAGTAACCAAGCAATGAGCAATTATAGAGTGCCTACTGTGTGCAAGCCCTGGAGACAGTAACCAAGGCAGACCCACTCCTGCCCTCCTAGTGCTGAGTGGGGAACTTGGCCACTAGATAAAGCAGGCAACCAACAAAAAGACGCCAGCGTGCGATGGCAATAATGGGGGGGCTGAGTAGGGAAGGAGGGGGTGGTTCTCCATTTTCCCCAGTGGCAAGCAGGGAATGTTTCTCAGAGCGGGGGAGTGGCACTGGGTTCTGAAGGGTCCCAGTAGCCTGACCACTCGGGGAGGGCAGGAGATCTACCCTATCGTTCCCATCAGACATGCCTGCCTCCGTTTCCCCAGGGCGCACGCGATGTCAGAGCATGCTCGTGACTTTATCTCAGTGGAGACTGACTGCTCCCCGGAAGTGGGGGGCAAAACTGAGCCCTCTTGGGCCTCAGTTTCCCTGCCTGAGCAATGGGTGACATTCCCAGGCTAGGAGTGGGGGAGGCCAGGGATCCCGGAGAGGAGCAGGGCTGGGCGTGGGGTTCACTTTTAAAGCGCCAAGTGCCTCCCTGGCGATGAGCTTCGCTCAGGGACACGGAGGCGGCGGGTGCGGCCGCGGTCCCCCTCCCGCGCGGTGACACCGGTGGCTCCGCCCGGCGGCCGGCGGCGCCGGCAACTTCGCGATGGAGTTTGTGCGGGCGCTGTGGCTCGGCCTGGCGCTGGCTCTGGGGCCGGGGCCCGCTGGCGGCCACCCGCGTAATAACTTCGTATAGCATACATTATACGAAGTTATAGGAGATGGAACATATCAGTGGGCAAAGCCAGCCCAAAGGTCCCACTCCCCAAGAGAAGCCCATAGGACCAGCACCGGTGCCAAGGTGTGGGGGCACTCACAGCTGATTAGCTGGTTTGAAATGTGGCCCCAAATCTTTATCAACAGTGTAGCCCACTATGAGCCCCCATGCTGAACCAGCCAAGCAGCACCAAGCAAATGC
>NW_007730743.1:161154-167383 GCF_000696425.1 Galeopterus variegatus | reverse complement strand
GCGCGCGCGCCCCTCGGAGGCCCGGTACGCCCGCCCCGGAGTCGGGACGCGCCGGCCCCGGACCTCCCCAGGGCGCATGCGACCTGGACCCCTGGACGCCGGATGCCCCCAAGGCTTAGGGAAGGGGACCTGGACGTGGAAGACGCAGGTTTCCCTGGAGCACTGGGACGGGAACCCCAGGGCGCAGGGACCTAGACCGGCGGCAGGGAGCCCGCCGGACGCCCCCTCGGGAGGCGAGAGTCCCGTGCAGACCCCTCCCCGTGGCCTTGGGAACGGGGGAGACCCGCCGCCGCGGCCCCGTCACTCTCCAGGTCGAGGGCGCGCGGCGGCGGGGCTGGGAGGGCAAGCCGGGCCCCGCCTCGCTCTCCGGGATATGCGTTTCGAGGTCCGCAGGTAGGGACGCCTCTCCAGGCTGAGGCCTCCCCGCACCGCCAGCTTCCTGGGCGACCTTCTCGGGTCCCCAGAGCAACCCCTGTCATTCCCAAACCCCCTCTACCCTCCACCCGCAGGCCCAGGCTCAGGGAGGAAGCAGGATGAGGAGGAGGGAAGGGCAGCTGGCTGGGCTCCGGGGAAAGACCCTTCTCCCAGGGTCAGCCAGGAGGGGCCGCAGGGGCTGGTCAGGGCGCTGGGACAGAGGGGGGTGAGGGGAGGGGCCGTGCCTGGAGCCCGCTGCTTGTGTCCTCCCAAGCCCACCCTGAAGCCCCCTCCAGGCCTTCCTTCTTCTCTGGGAGAGGAGAGACCCTGACCCCAGAGGAAGACAGGGGTCTCATTAACCCAGCTCTGCAGGTTCCAGGGCACTTGCCCTGCGGCTGGTGGCAGCGATGCTGGACCCAAACCCAGGCCTGTGGCGCCCTCTGCTGCCACCTCTGCGCCCCTGCCCGCCGTCGCGGCCACCGGGCTCAGGACTGTCCAGTTTCTCTGGGGTCCCCCAGACACTGATACGCACTCCACAGCCTGACCCCCAGCATTCAGTGCCCTGTCACCATCCAGGCAACACCCTGGGCTCAAGTTAAGTGCCTGGCAAAGCTCTCTCGTCCTTAGTGCACCAAGAGTGAATCTGGGAGAACTTTCTGGATGCCACTGGACACAGAGGGGTCTCTCAGCGCTTGGCCTGCCTGGCACAGGGGCAGAAATGTGTGAGGAGGGGTCCTTAGAGGAAGCACTCTTGTTTGGCTCTGGGCACAAAGACATAGTCATTACAGAGACACAGCCCTTGGTCTCGGAGGGGCTCCCAGGCAGGTGGGGGTGGGGTGAAGTCAGGACCAGGGCAGAGGGAGGGACTCGAGTCTGGGTGACTCCAGAGGCGGGGCCAGTGTTCTGCCTGGATGACGGGGAAGTCTAAACAGAGGAGGGCAATGGGCTGGGTTTTGACGGATGTGTAGGAGCTGGGGGGGGGGGTATCCATGGAGAAGGATATTCCATCCTGGGAATGGCCCATGTAAAAACCCCAAAGTGAAAAAACAAACAAACAAAAACCCAAAATGGGGCACAAGCAGGGTGGCTGGAGTCAAGAGAGCAGGCCCTGACTCAGGCCAAGGAGGCTGAACTCTGTGCTGGTGGTGATGGGGAGCTACAGAAGGTTGTAGAGCAGAGGAGGAGCTGGGAGACAGAGGAGATGGGGTCCAGTTATCAAACTGACATCTATTTCTCAGACACCTTCTGATGGAGTGCGAAGGGTGTCCCAGGGCACAGAGGTCCCCAACCCTAACTGTGAATGCCCTCTTTCCAGACCCCGTTCCACCTGCAGCTGGATTGGGCCAGTCCCCTGGAGACACTGCTGGATGTGCTGCTGTCGGTGCTGCAGGCCCACGCCTGGGAGGACGTCGGCCTGGTACTCTGCCACGTCCGGGACCCCAGTGGCCTGGTGGCCCTCTGGACAAGCCGGGCTGGCCGGGCCCCGCAGCTTGTGCTGGACCTGAGCCGGCCAGCCTCAGAGGATGCAGGGTTGCAGGCGCGCCTGGCCCCGCTGAGGGCGCCACTGGGGGGTGAAGCCCCAGTACCTGCAGCCGTTCTGCTGGGCTGTGATGGCCCCCGCGCCCGTCAGGTGCTGGAGACTGTGCCTCCTGGTCCCCGCTGGCTTCTGGGAACCCCGCTGCCTGCCAAGGCACTGCCCACAGCAGGTCTGCCACCAGGGCTGCTGGCACTGGGTGAGGTGGCTCGACCCCCGCTGGATGCTGCCGTTCACGATGCCGTGGAGCTGGTGTCCCGGGCACTGGGCAGCGCGGCCCACGTGCATCCTGAGCGCGCCCTCGTCCCCACCGTGGTCAACTGTAATGACCTGCAGCCAGCCCGGCAGGAGTCCTCAGGGCGCATCTTGGCACGGTGCGTAGGGATCCTGCCTTGGGAAGGGTGTCCAGGCTCATGGGGGTGCCCTGCCCCCCCACTGAGCCTCCTCTGCCCCGGGGATCACAAATGGCAACATTATAGGGATGGCCCGTGGCTCACTCGGGAGAGTGCGGTGCTGACAACACCAAGGCCACGGGTTCGGATCCCATATAGGGATGGCCGGTTCGCTCACTGGCTGAGCGTGGTGCTGACAACACCAAGCCAAGGGTTAAGATCCCCTTACCGGTCATCTTTTAAAAAAAAGAAAAAAAGGCAACGTTATTATTGAGCACTTTCTGTATGCCACACACTGTGCTGAATCCTTTTGACATCAGCAGTTTTGTCCCCGTCTTAGATGGAAGCCGAGAGAGACCAAGAAGGGGTTTGGGTGAGCGGATTTATCAGGGAGGAGCCGGGAGGGCAGTGGAAGTTGAGCGGGGGGTGGTCTGAGCTGGAGTTGGTCTCAGCCTGTTTGGTTTTTTTTTTTGGCATCTGGCCACAGGGATCCAAACCCTTGACCTTGCTGTTATAACACTGTCCTCTAACCAGCTGAGCTAACCAGCCAGCCTGGTTCTCAGTCTGAGCCCAACCCCAGAGCCAACTCCGCCCTGAGTCGGGGGGCCAGGTTTTGTACCCCCATATCTGCCCATCAATGGCTGCAGCTCACCCCAGGGAGGGGGCCATAACCTCTAGGCATGTCCGTGGGAGGTACCTCCCATCATCTAAAGACAAATTCCGGAGCACGGAGCAGCTGCGGGGCGTCTGCAGCTACGGCTGGTGCATGAGGTAGCTAGGGCCCCACAGTGTCCCCTACAGTCCGCCCCTTCCACCACTCAGATCCCCGAGCCTCTCCTGTTTAGCCCATTCCTCCTGAGCTGTGCTTCTCCAAGATTCCGAAGGGACAAGCTTTGCTCAGGTCCCTGGAAGCAGAGCCCAGAACACTCTTGTGAAGGGCGGGGCAGAGCTGGGCAGAGAGTGATCAGAACCTGAGTCAGGCAGCCCCATCTGGGCATTTGTACCCGTGCGGTCAGCCACTGGCTTCAGGCCACAGCATATGTGGGGTGGGGGTATAGCCACAGTACCCAGGGGATGGTGTCCAGTGAGATTCAGGCGTGTGCTCAGCAGAGGTGAGGGTCGAGCTTTGCTGGGGGGCTCCCGCTGCCCACCACCTGACGCCACCCCCAATCCTCCTAGGTTCCTGGCCAACACGTCCTTCCATGGCCGCACAGGGCCAGTGTGGGTGACAAGCACCTCCCAGGTACACATGGCTCGGCACTTCAAGGTGTGGAGCCTGCGCCGGGACCCGCTGGGCGCCCCGGCCTGGGCCACGGTGGGCAGCTGGCGGGATGGGCGACTGGACTTGGAGCCAGGTGGTGCCGCCGTGCAGCCCCCACGCCCGCCGGGCACCCAGGCCCGGCCCAAGTTGCGTGTGGTGACACTGGTGGAGCACCCGTTTGTGTTTGCCCGAGAGCCAGATGAGGACGGGCAGTGCCCTGCGGGGCAGCTGTGCCTCGACCCCGGCACCAACGACTCGGCCACCCTGGACTCGCTGTTTGCCGCGCTGGCCAATGTCTCGGTGCCCCGCGCCCTGCGGAAGTGTTGCTACGGCTACTGCATCGACCTGCTGGAGCAGCTGGCAGAGGACGTGCCCTTTGACTTCGAGCTGTACATCGTGGGGGACGGCAAGTACGGCGCCCTGCGGGACGGCCGCTGGACCGGCCTGGTGGGTGACCTGCTGGCCGGCACGGCCCACATGGCGGTCACCAGCTTCAGCATCAACTCAGCCCGCTCGCAGGTGGTGGATTTCACCAGCCCCTTCTTCTCCACCAGCCTGGGCATCATGGTGCGGGCGCGGGACACAGCCTCACCCATTGGCGCCTTCATGTGGCCGCTGCACTGGTCCATGTGGGTGGGCATCTTCGCGGCCCTGCACCTCACCGCGCTCTTCCTCACCCTTTATGAGTGGCGCAGCCCCTATGGCCTCACGCCCCGGGGCCGCAACCGGGACACGGTGTTCTCCTACTCCTCGGCCCTCAACCTCTGCTACGCCATCCTTTTCGGACGCACTGTCTCCAGCAAGACTCCCAAGTGCGCCACGGGGCGCTTCCTCATGAACCTCTGGGCCATCTTCTGCTTGCTGGTGCTGTCCAGCTACACGGCCAACCTGGCCGCCGTCATGGTCGGGGACAAGACCTTCGAGGAGCTGTCAGGGATCCATGACCCCAAGGTGGGTGGCTAGTGGGGACCAGGGGGGCTGCCCCAAGCTGGGCTGCACCAGGGGGTCCGTGAGACATGGTGGGAGTAGGGCTCAGAGCTGGGAGGATGCCCACCCAGCCAAATCCTGTCCCCAGAGATATTTACTGAGTGCCTAGTGTGTACGAGGCTTTGGGGACCCTGCAGGTTCAGAACAGGCAAAGATCCCCATCCCCACAGAAGACAGGAATCAAGATAGAGAAGCAAAACAGAAGGCATGTGAGATGGTGATAAAGTACCAGGGAGAAAAGTATGAGTGGCGACATGGGGAGTCTTTCAGGGGGTCAGGGAGACCTCTGTGATGGGGTGACACTTGAGGGACTTTTATGTAGTTATCAGGCAAGAGCATTCCAGGCAGAAGGCACAGCCCGTGCAAAGGTCCTGCGGCAGGACTGAGCCTGGCATGTTGTAGGAACAGTGAGGAGGCCCGTGTCACTGGAGCAGAGTGACCGAGGGGGACAGAGAGAGAAGGGGCGGGCAGGGAGGGGACGGGGCAGGTCATGCAGGGCCTTGTTTTTTTGTCCTATTAGCATCTCCCACCATGGTGTTTAGACCATGGGAGGTGTTTAGACTGTTCTGCCAGGTCCACCCCCCACATCCCCTGTAAACTGGTAATCAAATCTAGTCTCTGAGCTGTGAAATACACTAGCCACTCACCATGTGTGGCCACTTAAGTGTAAGTGTTCAGTAGCCGGGCCTGGACAGCACAGATACCCAAAGTTTCCACCTTCTGGAAAGTTCCACTGTACGGTGCTGCTCTAGAGTCTCGATCCCATTCAGGGTTGGCTTTTCGGTGGTGCTGTGGGACCCTGTCAGGAGGCATTGGTTGGTGTGACTTTAGCAGCCAGGTTCATTTATTCATTAGGGGTTTTGCACAAGCATCTCTCCAGCAGCTGCAAGAACAGACCGTGGCATGGGTCCAGAAGACCAGGGCTCCTGCGCTGGTCCAGGAGGGATGCTGGGGACTGACGCGGGGACCGGTGCTAGGGGCTGATGATGGGGACTGATGCGGGGACCGGTGCTGGGGACTGACGCGGGGACCGGTGCTGGGGACGGATGATGGGGCCCCGCCCAGTTGGGGCCCTGGAGGGCAAGCAGTGGCCAGTTCCAGGTGATCTGAAAAGGGTTTGCAGGTGGACGGGGCGTGGGGAGAGAGGGAGAAACGCCCCACGGGGTCAGGTGTGGGAGTCAGTTCAGGAGTTTGGGGCTCCCGTGGGACCCCAAGAGGAGACACGGAGGCGGCCATGGGATCCGAGTCTGGAGTTTGGGGCGAGGTCCGAGGGGACACGGACACGTGCAGGAGTTGGGAGCAGAGGTTCTCCGTCCCCAGGGAATGTAGGCAGCGTCTGGGGACACTTAAGCCGTCGTGACTGGGGAGGGAGTGGGTGGCCACTGCAGGGCCGCAGAGCAGGACGCGGCCGACGTGGAGAGCCCCGCACAGCCGGGCGGGGAGGATGACGCGGGGCCCCCGCAGCTGCACCGCCCGCCGCAGGGCTTCCGCTTCGGCACGGTGTGGGAGAGCAGCGCCGAGGCCTACATCAACAAGAGCTTCCCCGAGATGCACGCGCACATGCGGCGCCACAGCGCGCCCACCACGCCGCGCGGCGTCGCCATGCTCACGTGAGGCCGCGGGCCGGGGCCGACCGGGGGC
>NW_007730743.1:148829-160154 GCF_000696425.1 Galeopterus variegatus | reverse complement strand
CCGGGGCCGACCGGGGGCGGGGCTGGGGGCGGGGCCGGGAGTCCCACTGAGCCCACCCCCGGCCCCGCAGGAGCGACCCCCCCACGCTCAACGCCTTCATCATGGACAAGTCGCTTCTGGACTACGAGGTCTCCATCGACGCCGACTGCAAGCTGCTGACCGTGGGCAAGCCCTTCGCCATCGAGGGTGAGGGCGCCGGGGCCTCCAGGACCCTCGGCGGACCGGTGCATCCTGGGGGCAGTGGGGAGCCACAGAGGGTTCAAGGCGGGCAGCGGCGAGGTCCTACGCGTGTGGGCGGTTCCTCTGGGGCTGCACCGCACCCTAGCCCTACCTGGCCCCGGTTTCCCCCAGGCTACGGCATCGGACTGCCCCAGAACTCACCGCTCACCTCCAACCTGTCCGAGTTTATAAGCCGCTACAAGTCCTCGGGCTTCATCGACCTACTGCACGACAAGTGGTACAAGATGGTGCCTTGCGGGAAGCGGGTCTTCGCGGTTACAGAGGTGGGGCAGGGCCCGGGACACAGGGTGGGGGTAGGCATGGGGGGCCCTGGGCCTTTCTGGGGTGGCCAACCCCCAGCTCCTTTCCAAGACGCACCTCATGTCTGCTTTTGCACACTCCTATTCGTCCTACGAAACCCCACTTCCAGTGTCCCCTCCCCCATAAAACCTGTTTTAGTCATGGAGTTCTTGCCTAGCAACCCCACTCCACAGCCCCAGATCCCTCTTTCTGTTCTGACCTGTCTCCCCCAGCCCAGAGCTCCCCAGGGTCTGCCGTCAGGTGACCATAAGGGGCTCCTGCCATGTCCTGCCTCAGACCCTCCAGATGGGCATCTACCACTTCTCGGGACTCTTCGTGCTGCTCTGCCTGGGCCTGGGCAGCGCCCTGCTCAGCTCACTGGGCGAGCACGTCTTCTACCACCTGGTGCTGCCGTGCATCCGCAGGGGCAGCAAGCTGCAGTACTGGCTGCACACCAGCCAGGTGGGGCGCCGCAACGCTGGGTGGGTGGACGGGCAGGGATGGCCTCCTGCCACCCGGACCCTGCCGCCATCGGGGCCTCTGTAATCTTAGAAAATCCACCGTGCCCTCAACACGGAGCTGCCAGAGGGACAGGAGGAGAGGATGGAGCCAGAGCTGAGGTAAGAGGTGGCCCACCTCACCCGGCACCTGGCCCTATGGCTGGTTTCTGGGGATTGTTCTCCACCCCACTAGCTCCAACATCTGCCTGAAGTCAGCTACGGGATACAGGAGGAGCTGCTTCACACACCTCAGTTCCTTTCTGAGGGTCCCCAGCCTACCCACCCCAGCCTGACAATTCAGTTCATACTTCGGTTCTGTGGTGTGGTGCCTGGTGGCCAACCTCCTCAACTCCCGACAACAGAGCAGGGTGCAGCTGCCCTGGGGGTCACTGCCCAGCCCTGTTCCCTGTCTCCAGTGGCCCCCAGGAGCAGCAGCAGCAGGACACGCCAGTGGCCCCCGAGAGCCCGGGGAGCTGGAAACAGGTGCGTCAGGCTGTGGGCAAGGAGCGCCATGTACGTTTCCTGCTGGAGCCTGCTGTGGCTGCCTCACTGGACATGGAGGTGGGGGCTGGGCCACCGGAGGGCCCCCTCTGGCTGGGCTCCAATGGCCGGCCGCCCACCGTGATGCCCTCGGGTGCCCCGCAACCTGGCGAGCTGGAGGAGCTGGAGCAACACATCGAAGGCGTGCGGGAGCGGCTGCGTCAGGCCCTTGTGCGGCGCGGAGAGCTCCTGGCCCAGCTCGGGGATGGCGCCCTCGACCGGCCGTTACGCCTGCTCCGGGCCATGGAGGCCCCCAGAGAAGCCCCATGCACAGCCGACTGAGCCTCTGCCTCCTGCTCGAGCTGTCACAGCCCTTTCCCGTCCCCAGGAGTAAAGAATGCAGCCAAGGATCCTCCCACCACCCACACAGACAGGCTGGTTGCTGTCAACAGTTTATTCCATTTACACAAACACAATATTAAAGGGAACGGAATGCGCGCCCCTCTGCGTTCTTCGCCGAGTGTCGGGTCTGCTGCCAGCCCACTCCCACCCTGAGCAGGGCTGGATCCCCGCTCCTGGGCACTGCAAATGTTGCTGGCGCCTTAACCCCATGTGCCTGTACCCTTACGGGACCCCCAAGCCTGGTGCGCACGTGGGGAGGGGGCCGGGACTGTGGAAAAGGCACTGCACGTGGAGCACCAGGCAGAGCCGGGCCGCCAGCTGAGCAGCAGTGATGGCACGGGGGTGTGCCAGCCCTGCCTGTCCTGTCCTCTCTGCCACGTATTCGCCTTGCTCAGAGACCACTCTGCTGGTACCCTGCTCTCTGTGGGACGGTTCACTTGAGATCATTTACCAAGCCCCTTCCAGAACCTTCTATGAAGCCCCGTCTCTTCTCCTTGCTGGTCACCACAAACACATCTTGACAGTAGGGACAGGCCTTAGGCCAGGACCCACAGTTGGGGGAGAGAAACCCTCCTTCCGGGCAAACCCAAGGAAACCTGGAAGCCAACCAAAGCAGGCTGGGCGGTCCCAGAGAATGGGGAAGGCCCTAGTGCTCCCACCAGGGACAGCCTCCCCCACCTCACCGGCTTCAGCAGGGTCATGCCCAGCCACCCAGGGACAGAGGTGGCCCAGCTGCTGGTGGCGGCTCAGGACCCAACTTCTGAGGGTGCATCCACTGGGGCCGTGGACGCTGGGATGGGCCCGGTCACTGCAGCCACTGAGGGGGCTGTGTCAGGCTCCAAGTTGTTCTGGGGGACACTGTCCTGGGGGGCGTGGGGGAGGCCTCCGTTGGGGCTCAGGGAGCCAACAGGCCGCCGCTCTAGGAGGGAGGCACTGAGGCCGGACAGGAACGAGGCGTCCGTGATGATGGCAGCTGTCTCTGCGGTGAGCGCCTGCGGGCGGCCGCCCTCCCCCCGCCGCGGGACACTCACCGATGAAGACGAAGATCTGGTGGTGCGAGTAACGCAGCAGCATGGACACGCTCAGCGTCTGCAAGGCAGCAGCGGGCAGCGCCGTGTGAGGCAGGCGAGGCCCGGCCGCCCTGGCCGCTCCAGCCGCCCCAGCCCACCTGCGGCACTCACGAAGATGACCATGATGACGAAGGCCGCCAGGTACGACGTGCGCGCCATCCACATGCTGACAAAGCGGTAGTGCTCGCCGGACACCACGTTGCGCAGGAAGCCTGCAGAGGGCTGCGGTGAGCAGAGCCCGCAGAGCCCGCAGAGCCCGCAGAGCCCGGCCGCCCCGCCCCACCCCGAGCAGGCCCCACCCTTGTTCTCCTCGTTCTCGGCCAGGCCCTTCACGCTGGACATGAGGATGTCGTCGTAGCCCAAGAACTCGTCCAGCAGCAGGCGGCTGAAGCGGTCTCCGAAGCACTGGTCCCGTGTCGGGTCTGCGGGCAGGCGGGTCAGGCCGGCCACGGACGGGGATGAAGTGCCTGGTCCGGACCCCCCTCCCTGGACTCCCACTGGCAGGCCCCCGTCTCCCCAGGCCTTGAGAAACCCACCACTGACCGAGGCACTGGGAGCCTTCCTGCAGCCAGGACAGCCTGCAGGGACCCCGAGGGTGGAGGGCAAAGGCCTGGCACGACCAGACAGGTCGAACTCACCCAGGGTGACCACCATGACCGGGATGCTGAGGCGCTGCCGCGTGGCCTGCGACAACCGCAGGAAACCATACTCCAGCGAGTACTCCACGATGTACTCGTCCTGCGGCCACACTGCGGAGACGCGGCAGGACAGAGTGGGGTCTGGTCAGCCCCTGCACTGCGCCCACCACCCACTCTGTGTGCACGGGGGCAGGTGTCCACAGCAGGGATACCCTAGGCCAGCTGGTGGGGAAGACCACAACGCGGGGACACATTGGACAGTGCCCGCCAGAGCGAGAACCCAGCCTGCCCCTCTGCCCCAGCCAGAAGCCCCAGCCCACCCACCAACTTCAACAGTCCTGGCTTTCTGGAGAGATCAACTGCTGCCTTGCCCTGTGGGAGGCTCTCAGGAGTGAAGCAGGGAGGGTGGGGGGCTGCCTGGCCGGGAGTGGGGGAAGCAGAGCCCCAGGCACCACAGCTCGGACTTCTTGGCTCAGGGCAGATGGGGCAGGGGCAGATTCCTTCAGCATAGCCTGTCAGAATGTGTAAGTTTGATCCCCCCAAGACATTTTTCACAAAAGGGGGTCCCAGAGAGGATGAGCCAGTTACCAGGGGCCCTGACACATGGGGAAAGTGAGGCACAGAGGTTCCCTCATTTGTCCAGGACAAGCAGCCAAGTGGGGCTCACATTTAATGCCCCTTTCTCCTTGGCTACACTGACCTGGCTGTTTTTATTCTGAGCAGGGACCTGCTGAGATGACTCCCCATGCCTCGGACGTGGCCACACAGCACATACCTTTGCTGGGTGTCTCGGGGAAGGGAAACTCCTGACTGTCGTTCAAGGCCTCAGCACTGCCTGGCGGCTTTAACACCTTGGGCTCAATGTCCAGCTCAAACTGCAGGCAACCAGGGCCAGAGTGTCAGCCAGCCCAGCACTAGGTCCCACCAGAGAATGTGTCCCTGGAGGTCCCTCCCTCCTGCCAACTAGAGGGTGCTGTGACTGTGATCCCTACCCTCCACCAGGATGCCCATCACTTCTCGGGCTGGAGGGCCGCTGACCCACCAAACACCAGGGCCAGGACCAACCTCCTGCACCTCAGGCCTCAGCTGGGACCCCCAGCCTAACACCAGGTCCACCCTGGTATGTGGCCATCTCCAGGTGAGGGTCTGAGCCCTGAAGCCAGAGACAGGAGTGGGGAACAGTTGGTGCTGGACCCATGGTGGCCTCGGGGAGCAGAGTCAGCAGGATCAGGGCTGGTGGGCTGGCAGCCAGCACCAATGCCCCCACTGCTCCTGGCCCTGACTGACGCCCAGCATGTGACACTGGCCAGAGCCCGTCTTCTTCTCGGGGCCCCTAACAGTTAAAGCACAGAGGTTTCCCACCAGACTGGCCCCTGCCAGTGCCTGATGCCGCCTGCATGCTGCCAGTGATGGGCACTCACCAGCCCTGCGGGCAGCTGTGCCCTCTCACAGCCGATAGGCGACCTCTTCAGCGTCCCAGGACTAGGCCAATCCCCTGCACACAACAGCTGGGACACCCCGAGGACTCAGTCTGCCCAGCATAAGTTCTCTGCAGCCCTCTCCCAGCTCTCTGCCCTTCAGGGGACCTGGGACCCAGCCTCCAACAAGGAGAAAGGCCAAGACTCTGGCTCTGGAGCCCCCAGGCCACCAAAAGGCCACACCAGCTGGAGCAGGCAGGGGCAGACTTGCCTGTGTGCCAGGCCCAGCAGATTGCTCCCTCAGCCATGTGCATTTATTGAGCATCCCCTGCATGCTGATGTGCACAGGCCTCTGGCCTGGCTCACCTTGATGGAGCTGTTCCCAAACATCTCCATGGTCAGCTCCTCCTCCTCCTCGTCCTCGAGCTCCAGGCCACCGCCTGGCTCCACGGCCAGGCCAGGGAAGTTGCCACGGGCGCTGCCGTCACAGAACTGCAGAAAGACTGGCGCACGGCTGGAGTTATGCTGCACCTCCACACGCAAGATGCCCTCGCGCGGCCACGTGTCGCGCACGTGCTCCAGGCAGTTGATGGGCGAACGGGAGAAAACGATGTGGATGTAGGCCAGGACAAAGAGCACGAACAGAGCCTGGGGGTGGGCAGCCTGCAGTCAGCAGGGAGCACCCAAGACCCCACAGCCCACAGCGCCCGAAGGCTGACCAGGATAGCGAGACCTGAGCTTGCTCAGGAGAAGGGAGCCCCGCTGGGGGTGGGCAGCCTGCAGTCAGCAGGGAGCACCCAAGACCCCACAGCCCACAGCGCCCGAGGGCTGACCAGGATAGCGAGACCTGAGCTTGCTCAGGAGAAGGGAGCCCCGGACCCGTCCCACACTGACAACCCCTGATCAACCCCCCATCTGGGGAGAGACTGGGCTGGGCTCAGGCCCACCAAGCAGAACACACCAGCACCACTGACCAACTGTCCCCATCCTGCAAGGGCCAGCCCAGGTGCTGCTACTGGGTATGCTGTCCACATGAGGCCACCATGGCCACCCCACGGACTGTCCAGCTGTTTCCTGCCTCATATTCTGCTGTGCCCTCAGAACTCCCCTGATCTCACCAGCTAAAAATAGCCTCCCTTGCCCAGCTAGGCACCTTCTGCCCTCCTCCTGGGCCTGGCAGGGCCAGCTGCAGCTGCTGAGGACATAGCTAGCTCTGTGGGCTGGGCCAGTGTGTTCTCCTCCGAGGCACAGCGCCCTCACCTATGAAGTGGGACGACAGCAGTCCTCACTGAATGCTTCTGCCCCCAGGGGATGTTTGGCCATGTCTGGGGACATTTGTAGTTTTCACAATTGTGGGCTGCTACTGACATGGAGGGGGTGGAGGCCAGGGACGCTGCTGAGTACCTGCAGTGCCCAGGAGGCCCCCCCCCAGAGGACGAGCTGGCCCTGACATCCACAGTGCCAAGGGGTAGACCCTGCCCTAGCAGGCAGAAGGCAGGTCGCGGAGTGGGCCCTTCTGCAGGGAGCTCTTTCCTGTCTGCTGAGCTGGCCTCTCAGGGCAGCCTCCCAGCCCAGATGCCATGTTCTTGGCATCACCCCCGGCCATCTGCAGAGCCCAGCAAGAATCATGTCCACCTGCTGTCCCGCTCTATGCAAAGGGCCCACCCAGGAATGATGGGCGCCAGGAAGCCAAGTGAGGCTCAGCCAAAGACTGGGGGTGTTATGTCATCCAGGCAGACATACCAATGACCCCTCCTATGCACACACTCCCACACTGAACCCTCAGACCGTCCGGGAAGAGCTGGTGAGACTCCAAAACCACAGCCCAGAGAGACCTGAATCACAAAGACGCCAGAGCACAAAGCTCCTCCCAGACCTGCCAACAGACTTAGGGATGTGGTGAGCCACCTGTGGCCACACAGCCAGGAGCAGGACCTCCAGGACCTCCGTCCCCCCGACATCCACTGCCACCTCCCCTCTGGAGCCCTCCGCAGACTGGGCAAAGAGCTGCGTCAGCAGAGCACCCACCCCCTCCTGGCCTGGCCACATGGCTTTGACCGGAGGGAGATGCAGAGCCTGCAGATGCGAGAGGCTCCAAGTCTGGGCATGCTGCTGAGGTCCTGCATCCAGCCCCAGCACAGACTCCTCAGCCGTGTTAGCAGCAAAATTGCCTTCTCTCGGGCCAGTTTGAATGGAATTCCGTCCCTTGCAGTCAGAAGTGCCACAGATGGGTGGAGGTTAGCGCACCACTAAGATTTAAGCAGACACAGGCAAAAGCAACACCCCCTCCCCGCAGGCATTCAGGTTCCAGCAGATAGACAGATGCTGCAGCTTAAAAGGGGGGGCGGGGGGCGGGGCAGGGAAAACACACGAGGAGGGAGCAGGGCCCTCTGCTGGGGAGGAGCAGGCAGTGAGGACAGCCAGCCCCCGCCCCAACATGGCATCTGGGATGGCAGCTGTGAAGGCAGGATGTGGTCAGAGGGGCTGACCCCAGTCCTTCTGCTCAGGCCTCCCAGGCAAGAGGGGCCAGCCAGGCCCATGATGGGTGCCTAAGGGCCATGCCCTACTCTCCAGGCCTGAATGTGCACAGGGTGCTGTGCCTGGGACACTGACTGCTTCCAGGCCAGAGGACAGCACTGGACGACATGCTGAGATGTTATAAAAAGTGCTGACACACAGCATGTCCTGAGGTCAGGGCTGCTGCTTCCCACTGACGCCCGCGTCTGCCGCCAGCCCTCGTTTACAGATGAGGAAACCGAAGCACAGAGGTCCAAGCCAGGAGGGGCGGGGCCGGAGCAGTCCTGGGCTGACCACGAACAAACTGGTGACCCTGCAAGAGCAAGCAGCTCTCAGGGACGTGCTGTACACACATCCTGCCACAGCCAGCACAGGTGTGAGTGACCTGTCCTGCGCAGACAGGGGAAGTGACAAGAGGGGGCTGGCATCTATACACGAATATGTGTGGACTAGGCTGAGTGGCCTCCAAGGCCCCCCAACGCTGACCCAGACTTCACCCCGGTGCCCTCTCTGGCACCCCTCACAGTAGCCCCGCACGACTGGGCACTCCCCAACTGAGCTGGGGGGGGCCAGGAGTTTCTGCCCCATGTGACAAGGCCAGTCCCCATCTGGGGTCTGGGCCTTAGTTCCCCCACCAGAGCAACAGGCAGGTAACATCCAGACCAGTGCAGCCACATCCCCCACCCCAGGTTCCCACAGGGCAGCAGTTGTTTCCCTCAGCCCCACCGCCACCCAGGCAGGCTGGTCCAGGTCCTGAGCAGCACTCCCCACAGGAGTCTCAATTGGAAACACTACCATGGACCCCTGGCCACCCGTGCCCCACATTCTGACCCAGGCACTCCACACAACCAGGGTGGTCCAGTCCCTAGCCCCTGTGACGCGTCTCCGACCCTGAGCTCCCTGGACAGCACGCCCAGGCCGCTCCTGCTGCCCGGATACCGCACCCCTTCACCGCTGGCTGCTGCTCCCCTCCTGGAGACCCTGCCCTGCCTAGCCACAGATCTCACACCATGCCTGGGTCGGCCCACACATCACTGTCCCAGAGCCCAGCCCGAGGTGGTCACTGAGTGAGTGTTCAGAGACACTTGGCTCACCTGAAGTTGTGTTACTGCCACCTCCTCCAGGAAGCATCCTTTGATGCCCCCAGCTGGAGCTCCCCAGAGACCAGGAGGGCCGGGAGCAGCCTGGTCCATCTCTGGGTGTCTGAGTGATCAATGGACAAGACTGTGGGGCCACACCTTCCTCCCCAGCAAGGGCAGAGAGCCCTTCAGGCCCAGCTAGGAAAACCTTCAGGAGGGTCCCACAAGTCCTCTCCTTCATCCTCACAATGACCACATGAGGGGCCGCTTACTCCCACTCACCAGAGGGGAGGACACTTGCCCATGTCTAGAGGCTCCGTGTGTCAGGGCACCCTTGACCCTGTGGGCATCACTTGGTGGCTGCCAAGGTCAGTCAGCCAGGGCCAACAGTCCCATCCAATGGACTCGGGCACCTGGTGCCCGATGCTCCAGGACCATGTCCACCGTTGTGGCCTCAGTGCCATGAAAATCTACATGGGTGGATGCTAAGGCCAGCAGGGTTGTCTTTTGAGGGCCCCTTGAACATGGGCCTGGCCACCACCTCTCTCCCCACAACCTGCACTGCATGGCATTTCCTGAACAACCCAAGGCACAGGTGGTCTGGCTGGCTGGAGGATGGAGCTTAGCTGCAAGGGATCACAGGAAGAACAATCTTGAAGGGAGCCTGCCAGGGGAAGACCCGATCTCTGCAGTGAGAGCACTAGAAGCTGGTGGGCAGGAAGCAAGAGCAGAGCTCTCCGGAACTTAAAGTAGCCTCAGAAATTGGCTGGTCCCAGCCCGCACTTTGCAGACAGAGAAAAATAAAAAGGCAGCAGGCTCTGATTCCGTGCCACCAGGGTTTGGGATTCACAGTAAACAGATCTCCTGGCTCTGCCACAGAGATCACGTGGCCCAGCACCCCCAGTTGAGAGTGGAAGGATTCTGGGGGATTGAGAGCCTCCCCAGCACCCCCACCTTCTGGGGTTCTCATTCGGCAGTGGGCAGGTTACCCTCAGCAGCAACCCTGTCCCATCCATACACCTATGTGAGTAGCACCTGCTGGAGATGGAGCGAGTCTACTGGTCTGGCCCAAACACCCAATCCCTTCCCAAATCGAGAAGTGGTGAGACCAGATCCGCGGCTACCAGAACCGCATCACAGGAGGCTGGCCTCTGTGGGTGGCCCTGGTCATGCACATGGGGTGCACGCCTGCAATGACAAGTGCCCAAGAACACAGAGGCTCCTTCCTGGATCCAGGCCACTCTCAGTGTCCCCAGGAAAACAGTTTTCACCGTTTGTGAACAAGTGTTTGTCCACAATTTCAGGCCATCTGTGGACTCCAGAGAACCCAATAAAGGATCCCTGATTCAGGAAGCTCCCACCTCCCTGCTCAGGTGCCTCCTGAGATTACCACAGGGGGCCACAGGGAGAGAGAAGGTGGGAAGGACAACGGGTCCATCTCACCTTCCCAGGGATGGGAGGTTATGGGGGGCTGTGGCAGGAGCTCAAGCCTGGGGTCCCTCAAAGCTGTGGCAGGGCCAGGACCCCAGGCTCGAGCTCCTTCCATCGAACTCAAAAGAGCAGCCGGCCCTGATCAACCTTTGGACTTGCCACAACCTCAACAGCCTCATCCACCAGCATCAGCTCCCTTTCTGCAGACCCAGAATCAAAAGCCCATTTGGCGAGGTCAGTATCCCTCAGCCAGGGCGCGACCGTGCTGTGATGCAAAACGAAAACAGCCATTCCTCCACTTCCTCGGCACCCAGGCAGCCCAGTGACCCTGCCAGTTCCTTTCCTGAGGGGCCGCAGCTGCTGCAAGAACGTCGCACATCCCAAGCAAGACTCCTCCTGAGAGCGACCCAGATGACGGCTCTCCTGCCTGAACTGCCCTCACGGTGACACCTCTGCAAGCCGGGAAGGCAGTCGGCGTTGGCAATGACTCTGCCGCTAACCCCAGCGTGATGACTTCAGCTAAGTTACATTCTCCCGTGAGTCTCCGAGGAGGGAGAGGCGGGTGGGGGCAGGAGGAAGGGCTCAAGGAGGGGGAAGTCACTACTAGGAGGAAAAGAGGGAGTGGGGAGTGGACTTACAGTGCAGGGGGGCGGGGGCTGGGACGGGCCAGGATGGGTGGGGAGGGGCCCTCCGGGCTGAGGATCCCGGGCGGCAAAGTCAGGGGTCAAAGGGCGGGAGGGGAACGAGGGCCGGGCTCCCCTGGCGGAGGTGGAGGACCCAGGCGACGAGGCGGCCGGGGAAGGGGTGGGGCCTGGAGGGAGCAGGAGTGAGGCTTCCGGAGTCGGGACCAGGGTCTACTAATAGGGTGGAAGTCCCAGGGCAGGACAAGGTCCACAGACTGAGTCAGCGGGCGCAGGCATCGGGGGCGGGTGCCTAATCAATCGGGCCGGGTCTAGGCGTCCGGGGGGAAGGGTGTCGGAGGAAAGGGTGGAGCTCGAGGTTCCCAGCGGGGTCAGGGGTTGTGGTCGGAGATCACAGCCCGGGGGGGGGCCAGATCCGGCCGCCGGGGCCAAGGGTAGGGGGTCGGGGCCGCGGTCACCTTGAGCAGCACGAAGAACTCGAAGAGCCGGCGGAAGGCGGGCGGGAAGAGCCGCGAGTAGGTGACAGCCATCTTGAAGAAGAGCGCGTGGAAGAGCCGGTCGCGCACATTGATGAGGGGGTTCGGGTTGAGGTTCGGGGTGCGAGGCCCGCGCGCGGGGGCCGCGCCGCCG
>NW_007730743.1:144915-148063 GCF_000696425.1 Galeopterus variegatus | reverse complement strand
CCAGCGAGTGCCGCGCGGACTAGAGCGGCCGCCTTGCGCCCGCGGGGAACGCCGGGATGCTGGCGGCCAGTCCGCGGAGGCCTCGCCCGGGCGCTGGGCGGCCCGGCTCGGGGCGCCGGGAGGCGGGGCTGCGTCTGGACCGGTGTTTTTGCATATTGCGTCCCACAAGCCTCCGCGGCTGCGAGGCCGCGATGGGGCGGTGACATTCTCAACATCTGAGGGGTTTTGGTTAATAAATGAGGTTTAAAGTGAGTGTGATGATAGGAGAGATGGTCTGTTACGAAGACATCGAATGAGTTATGCTGAGTGTATGCTAACGACAAGTGCACCTAACTGTAAAGTGTTTTTACTGGGAGGCTTTAAATACCTGTGGGTAGAGCCCGTACGTCGTGCTCGCTTCGGCAGCACATATACTAAAATTGGAACGATACAGAGAAGATTAGCATGGCCCCTGCGCAAGGATGACACGCAAATTCGTGAAGCGTTCCATATTTTTAGTAGGCTTTCCGCCCTTCGACGACACCTTGACGTCACGGGCCTACAACGTCATCGGGCCTTGCTTGCCCCGCCCCCCTGCACTCCGCCGAGGGCGGGGATTGGACCCGTCTACGTTTTGCTCTAATCCCAGCTCGCCCACGTTTCGCCTGTGGTCCGCCAAGGTGAATCAGCCCCCGTCTGTCCCCTGCCACCCTGGGTCTTCAGACCTGACTCTGGAGGGGTAGGACCTGGGGGTGCATCTGCCTCTTGCCACCGGCACGACCTGGGCCCTCCAGGGGACGACGGGGCGGACAGGACTCTGCAAGCCAATGCCTGGCGGCAAAACGGTGTGCACCCGGCCCCTGAACCCCAGGAAGGAGTCCTTAGAGCCGAAACGCCCCCCGCTTGGCTGCCACCGGGCTGGGACTGCGCCTGCCCCCTCCACCAACGCCTGGCTCCCACGCAGCCTTGACACATCCCACCCAGATGTCCCGGCCCTTAAGCGTTTTTTAAACACTTCGGACCCAGCGTTTATTGAGCGCCTACTGTATGCCAGATGCTTCTGCCTCACGCTGCAAAGCGAGGCTGGTATTGGCCAAAGCAAGAATCCTGGAAGGGCAAAGGGAGAGGGGAGACAGGCTCTGCATGGGCCAGGACACTTGAGTGGTGGCCCCGGGAAGGACAACTGAACACTCAGGCCTGCGGCGATCAGAGACACTTAAATGGTTGAGGGAAATGAGTTTACAGCACTCCAAGGCCTGTGTAAATGTCGGGGACACAGCAGTGGCCTCACAGAGCTCCAGACCGGCAGGGAAACAGGCGAAGAGCCAAGCGGGTGTCTGGCTCCTGGTGGTGAGCATCACACCGTGAGGGACACGGACAGGGGCCACTGAAAGAGATGCGGACATGGTGGGCATTAGTCCCTTCTGAGCTGGATTGGGTGGTCGGGGAGGGAAGTGACTTCAGCTGTGACCAGGAGGCTGAGAGACCCTGGGAGGCCTAACGGCCAGTTTCCTAATCCCCTAGAGTCATCCTCTTCCTGCTGCATAGAGGGTGCCCTGCATGGAGGCCAGCACACAGTAGGTGCTCAATAAATGCACAATCTTGAAATTATGATGGATCACGCTCTCTCTTACTAGTTGCAAAGAGAGAAAGAAATTGACTTTCCCAACGGAGAAACCGGGTGGGCGTCCCCTTGATTGGGGAGCAAACCCAGCCTGGCTGTGGGGGGAGGTTGGGGGCCTCTGACCGAGGCAGTGGGGAGCCGCCAGCTTTTCCTGGACTTCGAATTCTCCGTCCAGTGCGTTCCAATGTGTTAGCCAGTCCAGGGTTCCTGAGCATGCAAAATGTGGCCAGTGGGACTGAGGAACAGAATTTTACACTTAACTGTTTCTTGTTACTAATTTATGTTTAAACAACCCGTGTGTGTCCCCGGCTGGGATCTGGGGCTCACTGCCATGGAACAGAAACACAGGCCTCCAAGAGCGAGTTCAACTTCACCATGAGTTCCAGCTGTGCAGCCAGCCGCGGGACAGCTGCCGGCCTCCTCAAAAAACCATCACTGTGGGACCGGCAAGGGACAGTTTTAAGTCTAAACCAAAAAGGACCAGAGATAGAGAATGGCCGGACACAATGCATGACCTTTTGGAGACAGTCGGGGAAATGTGAAGACGGGCTGGATGTCAGGATGCTGTGATGTCATTCTTCTTTGTTTGGGGTGTGCCAGTGGCACTGGAGTGGGGAGCCCAGGGCAAGGCCGGTGGCATGGGGGTGGGGAGCCCTGTGGGCAGTTTAGGGGAGGCTCACTGAAAAGGTGACAGGTGGAAAGAGTGTTCCAGGCAGAGGGCACAGCCAGGGCAAAGACCCTGAGACAGGGCTGGATGTCATCAGTTGAGGCACAGCGAGGAGACGGCCCGGGTGTGCCTGGAGCAGAGGGAGTGAGGGAGGACATGGGGGACATAAGGCCAGAGTGGTGGGTGGGGCAGGTCACACAGGGCCTGGAGGACATCTCTGTCAAGGGGGCAATGGGAAGCCATGGACTGATTGGGAGCAGAGAAGGTCCCTGAACTGCTCTGGAGTTAAAGCCTCCTTCTGATGGAGATTCTATGGTTATTTACTTTTTTATTTTATTTTATTTTTCAAAAGATGACCGGTAAGGGGATCTTAACCCTTGACTTGGTGTTGTCAGCACCACGCTCACCCAGTGAGCCAACCGGCCATCCCTACATGGGATCCGAACCTGGGGCCTTGGTGTTATCAGCACCGCACTCTCCCGAGTGAGCCACAGGCCGGCCCCTGGTTATTTTTTGTTATTATTACTGTCTTGCTGTTGTGGCACTCTGCATGTTGCCCCAAAGGTGTCCTCCAGAGGAAGCTGCAGGAGCGAGCTGCTAAGATCCCCGTTTGACCCAAAAGGCAGAGAGAAAAGAAAGCATCCAAAGCCCCACCTGGGCATGCCCTATGCCCCCACTGTGATGCCCAGCCTGGGGTGCTGCCTTGACCCCCCTGGGGACCCACTGAGAGCCTGGGCACTTGGGGAAGGGATTGCCCAGAAAGGGGCTGCCGTGAAGGGGTCACGATGCCCCATGGGCCACCCGCCCCAGGACCTCTGCCGCACCTGCAGCTCCCTGTGCCCGCCACCAAGATCCGCTCCCCACCCCCCAGCCCCCCG
>NW_007730743.1:143106-144292 GCF_000696425.1 Galeopterus variegatus | reverse complement strand
CCCCAGCCCCCCGCCAGCCTCCCAGACCAGCATGTAAGGCTGAGGCTCAGGTGGCACCTGCAGCCCCAGGCCCCGCAGCCATGGCTCCATCCATGGGCCACACTGCAGACCCTTCTCCAAACCCTGCATCGCTCCACAGCCCCACAGTCTCTCCAGGGATCAGTCCCGGACAAATCGGTGAGTGTCCAGGGTAAAGGAGGAGGTCAGCTGCAGAGGCCACAGACCTTCCTTTGGAGAGAAAGCCGAGGTGTCCTTGGGCCCTGCAAGGTTCCTGTGGCTGAAGCCAAAATTCCTAAGATTTTGACATCTGTTGACCCAATGAGACCTATCTCTGTGCCGGCACTCTCTGAGCACTTTACAAACGTTAACCCTTTTCCCGTTGACAACAGTCCTACAGGGAGGAGCTTTGTTGTCCCCGTTGTGCAAACCAAAGCACAGAGAGGTGGAGTCATCGCACAGGGTCACACAGCCTATGGGGGAGCTTGAATTTGAACCCCCGGCTGCAAGGTGGGGGGTGGGGAGCACTGAATTCATAGAATGTTACGGAATTATATAATTTCATAAATCTGATGTTCTCGGGTTTCTAGAATTATGGTATTCTAAGGTTCTAGAACCCCAGGATTTCGAGTTCCGGGCTGTCTGAGTCTGGACTTCTCGGGTTCTGGGATGCTGAGCGCTGAAACCAGGGGTCGGCAAACTTTTTCTGTAAAAAGCCAAACACTCAATACTTGCAGCTTTCTCAAGCACCACTCAATCCCCCTGCACAGGGAAAAAGCAGCCCTGCGTGACTTGTAAAGGAAGACACCCTGCTGTTCTCCAGTGAAACTTCGTCTACAGGCATGAAAATCTGAAGGTTACGTAATTCCCACATGTCGTGGAAAGGTTTTCATCTTTTGATTTTTTTGACCACTTAAAAATGTGAGAACTATTCTCAGCTCAGGGGCTGTACAAAAATAGGCAGTGGCTGGATTTGCCTCCATGGGTCAAGAATAAAGCTGTCCAGCGGAAACAGTCGTCCCTTGGTACCTGTCGGGGGTTGGTTCCAGGACCCCCCAGGGTATCAAAATCTGAGGACGCTCAAGTCCCTGATATAAAGTGGCAGGGTATTGGTTAGAGCACAGACTTTTATTTTTTGGTGGCTGGTCGGTGAGGTGGCCCACACCCTTGACTTTACAAGGTGGCACTC
>NW_007730743.1:139800-142303 GCF_000696425.1 Galeopterus variegatus | reverse complement strand
CCCTTTTTGGCATATTTTTGATCCACAGATGCGGAACCGATGGATACGGAGGGCCAACTTTATAAGGCGAACTACATACATAATTTTAAGTTTTCTCGTAGCCATATTAAAAGAACTAAAAGAGAACAGGTGACATTAATGTTAATAATATATTTTATATAACTCAATATATCAAAACTATGATCATTTTAACATGTAATCAATACAAAATATTATTAATGAGATACTTTATATCTTTTAATGCACTGAATCCAGTGTGTTTCCCACTCATGGAAAATCTTAAACCAGATGCTAGAAAACAAAAACGAAGCAAAACAAAACCCCAAAATCCAGACACTAAAGTTTCCTCAGAAACCCTCATCTGTACTCAGATTCCATAAAATTTACATTGAAAAGGAAAATTCATACGTAAGTTGTTTCAAATACAAGGATACTTGAAAGCTTTCCAAAAACTGAATCTAGTATTAGTTTTTAATTTTAAATTGAAATTAATTGAAATGGAAGAAAATGAAACATTCACTTCCTTGATGGCACTTCAAGGCTTGGTAGCCGTGTCCAGCGGCTGCAGTGCTGGACAGAGCCACTAGGACATTTCTGTCATTTCAGAAAATTCCGCTGGTCAGTGCCAGTCTCAAATGCCAGGATTTGAATCACCTGCACTTAGATGGCGCTTATTTGTCCTGGGTGTTTGTCTGGAGGCCTGATACATACCAGTTCCTGGGAGGGAGGTTCGTCTTACAGGTGGGGAGACTGAGGATTGTAGGGTGGGGGGCTTGCCCAAGTGGACTATGGACAGGCGGTTCTAGGGTTTGGGACTATCTGGAATCTCAGTCTTCTTGTTTCTGTGGTTTAGTTCCTTCTGACCCTAAGGTCGTCCCTGGCCTGCACCCCTCCCTGGACCTCCAACTGCCCCTGTACATCCTGAGACGGCCTGCAGAGCTGTCCCACCGACCCCACAGCTGTGCCTGCTGGACAGCATGCTAGAGATGCAGCGGTGGGACCCAGGGTCACAGGGCAGGGGCCCACCACTGCCCTGAGGGTGTGCCTGCCTGAGCGGGCACCAGGTGGACACGGGTTTCAGGGACGGCGGGCATCACATGCAACCTCGCTGTCCCAGAGGACCCCAGCCCAGGATGACATCCCTGGAGGATTGCTGGTGGCTCCCCCGGACAAACATAATGAGGCAACCCATGGGCACAGTGCCCGCTGCCACCAACCACCCCAGGCTGGAGCAGGGCTCAAAGGACTGGCACTAGCTGCCTTCCTGCCGCCAGCTTCCACCATGCCCTGCATGCCAGCGCCTGGATGTACAGTGCATCAGTGGGACCTGCAAAGGATCCATCCAAACTGCCCGTGCCCCTAACACCCCCAGGGCTCCCTGCCTGGACACCAATAAACAAGACTGTTTCCACACTCAGAACTGGACTCTCACTGTTAAGCCCCCCACTGTCCACTGGTCCCTGTTTCACAGATGGTGAAACTGACACCCGGAATGGAAAGGATTTCCCAAAAGCACCCGGCTAGGACTTGAACCCTAAAGAAGGGGTTTGCCTTTCATACATGGAATGGAAGAATGGCAGGCAGAGAAAGAGGAAACAGACGTCCAGGGAACAGGATGCCCCGCAGGGAAGGGGCAGAGGTGAGTCATCTCTGAGCCCTCACAGAGCCCAACCAGCCACTAGTCAAATGTCAAACTCCTACTCATGCTTCAAAACCCTGTGTCCCATGTCCCCTCTTACTCTCACATAGGGGTTATTGTTTTCCCCTCCTGCAGAGCCCCCGCTCTGCCTCCAGATTCCTCCAGCCCCAGACCCCTCCTTCTGTCCCACGAGCAGGGGAGTCTGTGCCTGGCTCTGTCTTCCCAGAGGTGGGCAGGGCCAGGGCTAAGTTCTCTCTGGAGTCAGCATCGCCTATTGCAGGACTGTCCCCGAGGACATGGCGGGGGGCTTTTGGTGAATAAACAGGTGAGTGAATGAATGAATGAATGGGTTACTGAATAAGTCAATTCATTTATCCTGTTGTTCACTTATTTACTGATTTATCTGTACAGGCAGACAACACCTATTGAGCACCAGCTGTGTACCTGGCCTGGTGTGCTTGGCAGCCTCAGCCCTGCCCCCAGGGCGTCTCCTGACCTCAGCCCTCTGTGGTTTCACCGTCTCCCTCACTTCCCGATGCCCCCGCAGCCCTCAGCACCCAACTCAAGGCCCCTCCTCCTCAGATGGTCTGATCTCTACAAGCTCTCAGCCACTGACGGTCCCTCCTTTTCTGTAGTAGTCCGTTTTTGTTGCTTATAACGAAATACATGGAACTGGGTAATTTATGAGAAAATGAAATTTATTGCTTACAGTTTCTGAGGCTGGGAAGTCCAAAGTCTATCTGGTGGTGGCGACAGTGACCCAGGGGTCTCTGAGCAGAGAGAGAGAGAGAGACAGACTCTCTCCTTCTTTTAAAGCCCTCAGAACCATGCCCTGACCACCATTTTTAATCCATTCACTACTGC
>NW_007730743.1:138848-139745 GCF_000696425.1 Galeopterus variegatus | reverse complement strand
CCAGTGAGCGAACCGGCCATCCCTATATGGAATCCGAACCCGTGGCCTTGGTGCTGTCAGCACCGCACTCTCCTGAGTGAGCCACAGGCCGGGGGGACTAAGTTTCTAATACATAGAACTTGGGGGACACAATTAAGCTTCGGGGAGTTTTGGGGGAACACAATTCCATCCACTACAATGTCTTTGCATCTTCTGTTCTATCAGGGATACCCTTCCCTTTTGGTCCGGCAAACTCCTATTCATCCATCAAAGCCCCAGCTCCAATAGCCCCTCCTCTGTGGAGCCTGCCCTAGTTCCCTTGTCCACCTCCCAGCTATGAGAGATCCTGGGAGGGGGATAGACTGACAGGCGCCTCTAAGTGGCAGAGAAAGGTTCTTATTCGTGCCCCCCAAAGATTTAGGGTCCCACCCAACAATTCTCTTCCTCCCACCATCGTGCAGAAATGTAAACTGAGACCTACAAAGGGTGACAGAGCCGCCCAGGAGCTCCCCGCAGGGAGAGGGCAGGAGTGCCAGGTCTTAGCAGTCCAGAGCCCCGGACCCTCCCTGCCTCAGTTTCCCTTCGCTTCAGAGGGGGCGAAGGGCGCCTCCCGGCCGCGGGCGATGGGGGCCTCAGCCGGGGCGGGGGTCCGGGGACCGCGAGGGGCTCCGGAAGTCTGCGGCCGCAGGAATTCGGCGCTTCGAGGCCTTATAAGGACATTTGCGCTCCGGGCCAATCAGCGGCGGGGGCGTGTCGCCGCCAGCCCAGCGACCCGCCCGCCGGGTCCCGTCCGTCCGGGCCCGCGCCCGCCGCCGTCCCGCCAGCCATGAGCTCCACGCAGTTCAACAAGGGGCCCGCGTACGGGCTTTCGGCCGAGGTCAGGAACCGGGTGAGTGACAGGCGGGCCCCCTTGTCCGG
>NW_007730743.1:116962-137848 GCF_000696425.1 Galeopterus variegatus | reverse complement strand
CGAGGTCAGGACCCGGGTGAGTGACAGGCGGGCCCCCTTGTCCCCGCCGCACACTCGGACTCGGGCAGGGGTCCGCGCGACGTCGGGGAGGGGGCCCCGGCGCGGCCGTCCAACATCTTCTTCCCCCTGACAGCTGGGTGGTCTGGGGGCGCCCCCTGAGACTCCCAAACCTGGGGAGCCGTGAGAGCTGAGCTGTAGGGACGTGACCCCTCCACGTCCCCAGCATCTAACCTCCTCGCCCAGTCCTGACTCGCAGGCAGCTCCCCCATCCGAAGCCCCCGGGACCCACTCTCAAGGGTTTAGCCGTGGGCCCCACGAGGCCTTCAAGGCCCGAGAACGCTCTGAGGGTCTGGGTGGACCCCAGCAGCCCCCGCCTCATCATCTCCTGGGCCCACTTCTGCTTTTGGGGCCACTTAAGCTTCGGGAGGGGAAGGGGGCGGGGCCCGGTGGTTTTTGAGAAGGGTGTGCCCCCCCCAGGAATTTCCCGGCTTCTTACACCTGGTGGGGGGGCACGAAGGCGGAAGTTGGAGCTGAGGGGCCACCTTGCCAGCTTTGTCCCATCTGACAAGTTTAAAGGGGTAGTGAAGGGGTTCCCTGAAGGTGATCCTGAAATGTGTGGGTTTTATAACCTGGAAACACGGGGTGAGGCCCAGGGGAGACACTTTTTAAGAAACCACTGTGGTTCTGGTCCAGAGAGGGGCAGACACTTCTGAAGGGTCACACAGCAGGGTCTGGGACATCCCAGACGCGGGGGAGGTCCAAAGCCTGACACTCAAGGGCCCTTCCAGCTGGAGACGGTTTGTCATCCCTGCCCATCCCCCCGCACACCCCCCCACCCACCAGGCACCCGGGAATGCGGCCTCCCAGCTGGGGAACCTGCCTGGGCACGCTGAGGGCACCAGCCCTGCCAGCCTCTGACAGGCACCTGCCCCGCCGACACCCCAGGGCCCGCGGACAGGAGGGGAGTTTCTGCATCACTTTGTTTGGACAAACCCTTTGATGAAAGAGGAGGCTGAGGCTTGGGGAGGCGAAGGACCGGTCGCCCAGCAAGCCCAGGGGCTCTGGACTACCCCTTAAATGTGCTGTTCCCCACTCCAGGGGACTTTTGACTGGCTGTAGTAGCTCTACGGAGCCTGCCTTGCAGGTGCCCGGGTATGTTGCCCACCCTGCACGGAGGCAGTTTAAGGGTCTGGGGGTGCAAACAGTGCTTCAGCTGTCCTGAACCACACAGCTTGCAAGTGGCAGAACCAGCCCTGTGGGCTCCAGCGCCTGATGGCCTCTGTTTTTCGGGGCGGTGCATCTCCCTTGGGCCAGTGGGAGAGGATGCTGCATACCTGGCGGGGGGAGGGGGCAGCTTCTGGAGATGGGGTGGGGTGGGGGGCAGGTTGGTACCTGCTCTAGTTGGAGTGAGGTCATAGGCTGTAGCAGCAGTCCCAGAAGGCTCCCTGTGACCAACCCTCGGTTTGCCAGTCTGGGGAATGGTCGGGACTCCAACCAGCTTGCCAGGGTCACTAAAAGTCCCACCCCACTTGAAAACCCACTTTCTGGTGGCTTTGAGCTCACACCCACCCCATTCTCTTTATCAGCTGCTTAAGAAAGGGGAGACCCAGGAACCTCTTTGCCCCAGCCCCCTGTGCCTCAATTTGCCCCTGGCTGGATGGTACTGCGGCAGGCTGAGGTCCAGTGTGTCTCTCCGAGCAGCCATGGCCGAGTGATCCCAGCCAGGGGGTCTGGACTGCTGAAAACAGCTGGTCCTGATTTAGCAGGGGAGGCAGTGGCCGCATTCCTGGCAGTTTGTGGTGAGGAGGAATGTGCTGAAGGCCTGGCTGGGCAGCTGGCGGGGGAAGGCCACCACGCAGGCGGGGCTGGGCCAGGCGCCTTGCCCAGGATCCTGGCCCCCTGGCCCCCAGAGCCGCCAGGGACAGGGCACAGCTGGACAAGGCATGTCTGGCCTCCAGACTCCAAGCCAGCCCAACCGCCTCAAGCTCAGCTCTCGGGGCCTGAGCCACACCCCTGCCCTTTCATTCCTTGGGCTGGACAAAGCTGCATCTGGGCAGGGCTGCTCCCTGGGGGGCCGTGGGAACCAGAGACGAGACCCAGTGGGGGTGGGCCGGTTGGATCGGGTTAGTGGGCCGGCCTCCGCCTTTTTGTCCCCTGTGCTGCAGGCTGCCCAGCCCTGATCCCATGTTGCAGGGCTTTAGAGGCAGGAAGTGGGGGCTCAATTCAGGAGACCCTTACACAAGTGATTCCAAACTTAGATGGAGAAACTGAGGCTGAGAGGGGAGAGACCTGTTGATAGTCATCTGGGAAGTGGGGCACAGAGCTGGGAGGAGGAATTGGGTTGTCAAAGGGCTGCTCTGGGGTCCTTCTGGTCCCCTGGGAGGAGAGGAGAGAATGGGCACCTTTTCTCAAAGGAAGGCAGGGGGTCCGCAGCAGACACCCCCTGAGCTGGACAATCTGATGCTGAACAGGAGCTGGGATTTAGCTTCTTACCACTTCCCCAAGGAGCTGTGCACACACCTGGGTCTCCCTGACTCTGTGGGACTTCCCTGGGGCCAGCCATTCCGGCGTTTTCGGACTTCAGTGCTCTAAGATGCTGCCAGGGGGCGTGTGCTTGTGGGTGGTGGGCGTGCACTAGTGGGGCACCTCGAGCATTTTATGCACCACCTAGCAGCGTGGAGACAGGACTCAGCTGGACAGCAAAGGTTACAGGGGAGTTGGACCATGATCCAGGAGAAACGTCACGTAACAGAAGGTGAGATAGACGCTAGAAGGAAAATCAAGTAGGGTGGACAGACAGAAAGACGGCGGACTGTCATCGACAGGGTGGCCAGGGGGGTTCTTTCCAAAGAGGGACCTTCCATCTGTGAGTGGATTGAAGGGAGGGACTGAGCCTGCAAACATCTGAGTCAGCAGCGACAGTGCGTGCACAGGCCCTGAGGCAGGAACTAGCACGGCTGGTTTGAGACACAGAGAAAGGCTTGGCAGTTCCTCAGTAGGTTAGACATAGAGTTACCCTCTGACCGGCCACTCCTCTCCTGGGGGTCTACCCAAAAGAAATGGAGACAGGGACCCAAGTACCTGCACACCCATGTTCATAGCAGCACTATCCACAACAGCCAAAAAGTGGAGACAGCCCAAACGTCCATCCATGGATGAGTGGATGAACACAGCGCGGTCCAGCCACACAGTGGAACGTCACTCAGCCATGAACAGGATCGAGGCTCTGACACACGCTACGGCGTGGATGGACCACAAACACATCACGCTCAGTGAAAGACTCCAGACACAAAAGGCACACAGTGTCTCATTCCATTTATATGAAATGTCCAGAACAGGCAAATCCATAGGGACGGAAAGTGGATCAGTGGTCACTGGGGGCCAGGGCAGGGGATGGGGTCTGACTGCTGTTGGGGAGGGGGCTTCTTTTTGGGGTGATGAGAATGTTCTGGAACTAAGTAGAGGTGGTGGGTGCACAACACTGTGAAGGCATTAAGTGACACCGAATCAATCGGTTTAACATGGTTAAAGTGGCAACTGTCAGGTGTACCACAGCAAGGAAAAGAGAGGGCAGGGGGCAGGTTAGAGCCCGTGTTTATCAGTGAGAGTTATGAGCATGACTGCTGTGGGCTGGTGTCTTTGTGCCCATGAGAAAGGGCTGGGGCGTCCCTGTGGGTGGGAAAGGGGGAGGCATGCTTGGGTAGGGTGAGGACTCCAGGCTCCTCTATAACTTCTTGCTTCAGAGTCACCAGCCCCAGCCACTCAGGAGCTTCAGGGCTTCTGCTGGGTCCTCACCCCAGCTGAGCCCTGTGCCCTCTGCTTCCCCAGCTCCTGTCCAAATATGACCCTCAGAAGGAGGCTGAGCTCCGCAGCTGGATAGAGGGACTCACAGGCCTCTCCATTGGGCCCGACTTCCAGAAGGGTCTGAAGGACGGGGTTATCTTATGCACGTAAGTGCATGCATGGACATGCATGTTGTCACCCCAGCTGTTTTGCACAAATGAGATCACGCTGCACGCACTGTTTGAAGCTTGCCTGCTTTTGACTTAATGAGTCTTTGGTCTAACTTGTGCTTCTTTCTTTTTCCTGTCTTATTGCTGTGTATTTTTCTTGTCTTAATTGCTTTGTTCTTTTCTTGTCTTAATTGCTTTGTCTAGGATATCTGACAGCAAGCATCTGGAGAGCTAATAAAGTTTCTGGGGGGCCTTTCCTTGTTGTGTCCTATCTAACTGTCATTCAGCCATTCCTCAGTTATGCACATTAAAATTTTTAATGGAAATTCCCAGATTCACTCCCCAAAATCAATGGTTCTGGATTATACTCTTAACACTGATTGTTGTCAGTCTTTGGCAGCTTTACTTGTTTGGTGGGTGAAGATTAATTCACAAAAGGGGAAACTGAGGCCTGGGGAGAGGCAGTGAGTTTCCCAGGAAGGCATGAGTTTGGTCAAGATCAGAACCCTGATCTTGGAGGTTCCCCTACACTAATGCAGGTTCCTGTTTGGCCCTCACCCCATATGACCTCTGCAGACTCATGAACAAGCTCCAGCCAGGCTCAGTTCCCAAGATCAACCGCTCCATGCAGAACTGGCACCAGGTGAGGGACTGGGGGATGGAGTAATGATGGGGTTGGGAGACCCCATTTGACAGATGGATAGACTGAGGTCCACTGACCATCCTTGTCCTGCCTTCTCCCAGCTAGAAAACCTCTCCAACTTCATCAAGGCCATGGTCAGCTATGGCATGAACCCCGTGGACCTGTTTGAGGCCAACGACCTGTTTGAGAGTGGGAACATGACGCAGGTGCAGGTGTCTCTTCTTGCGCTGGCCGGGAAGGTGAGGCCCAGAGAGGGGCAGCAACCTGCCCAGAGTCACACAGTGAGATGGGTACACATATATAGGTGTTCTTCATTCCCTTGTTTGCAAATATATATATATATATTTTTTAAAAGATGACCGGTAAGGGGATCTTAACCCTTGACTTGGTGTTGTCAGCACCACGCTCAGCCAGTGAGCAAACCGGCCATCCCTATATGGGATCCGAACCCGGGGCCTTGGTGTTATCAGCACCGCACTCTCCCGAGTGAGCCACGGGCCGGCCCATTTGCAAATATTTTTGAGTGATCACAAAGCACTGGGCACTTTGGATTCCATGGTGAACAAGACAGACACAGTCCACCCCTTTACGGGATTCAGTCTGAGGTCAGAGGCAGAGACCCACAGTCTGATGGGGAAAGCAGATTAAAATGAGCAAACCAATTTTTACACGTTATCAATGCATTACATATTGTGAGAAGTGCCCTGAAGGAAAAGAAAGAATGAAAGGGATGTCTAGGATCTACTGACCCTCAGAGACTGGGAGGGTGGGTTGGAACAGTGTTTTGGGCAGAAGGAACAGCAAGGTCCTGACATGGAAACCAGCTTGGAATGTTGCAGGAACGAGGAGGAGGTTTTGGTGTCAGGGAATTGGAGGCCAGGGAGCATCCAGGGGCAGGCATCCAGGCAAGAGATGGTGGCAGTGACCCAGGCCAGGGTGGCAGGGGTGGGGGTGTTGGGTAGGAGGAGGTGATGGAAAGCAAGGAAGAGGGGGTGAGTACGCCCCCCAGAATTCTTGACCTGAGCAACTGGAAGGCTGGCCCGGCTATTGTCTGAGGCAGGGGAGGCTGCAGACCAGAGTTTTGTTATGGGTGTGCTGAGTCCTGGATGCCTGAGAGAGGGACGATTGAAGCCTGGTCCCTGTGCCTCCCCCAGGGTTGCCCACCCTGGGCCTGGATCAAGGATCCCCAGATGCCCCACCCTGATACTCCCTTCCTGTCCCATCCTGCAGGCCAAGACAAAGGGGTTACAGAGTGGTGTGGACATAGGGGTGAAATATTCAGAGAAGCAGGAGCGGAACTTCGATGACGCCACCATGAAGGCCGGCCAGTGTGTCATTGGGCTGCAGGTGGGCATCAGGCTCCTCCAACCCTGTGTCCCTGCTGAGCCCTGTAGCCCCTCGAATTCAGAGGAGGGTCTCGAGGCCTGGCAGAGGCAGACTGACCTCTCCTGCCCACCCCCTGCAGATGGGCACCAACAAGTGTGCCAGCCAGTCGGGCATGACCGCTTACGGCACCAGAAGGCATCTCTACGACCCCAAGAACCACATCCTGCCACCCATGGACCACTCAACCATCAGCCTCCAGATGGGCACCAACAAGTGTGCCAGCCAGGTGGGCCTTGCCCCGGCCCCCTCCCCGCCTCTCTATGCCCTGCTATCTCATCCCTTTCCCCAAGACCACCTCCTGCTGAAAACCCCACTCTGGGGTTCCTTCCTGCCTGTCTGTCCATGCCTCAGATTTTAATCTCGACTGTTTCCACCATGCTGTGTATCTCTAGAGAAGTTACTACCCCACTCTGTGCCTCAGTCTCCCTGAAAGGATTGCCCAGAGGTTCCACCCAATCCTGATATTTTTAGGTTCTCACATTTTCCACCACGTGGAACCTATCAGTGACAGTTTTGGAGCCTTCAGACCCCCAGGACACCTAAGCTCCAGCCGGAGGAGCTTCCTGGGTGGCAGGGAGGAAGCTGGACCCAGATATTCCTGGTTCCAAGTGGTCAGGGTTGAGACGGGGAGAGAGGGTCCCTAGTGATGTAGATCCACTCGGTGTGGAGTCAGAAGAGAAAGGGTGTCTGGGCAAAGCTCGGAACGATCCATAGGAGTTTTGCACTAACAGTGAGAAAGCAGGGAGGAAGGAAACGGTGTGGAGTCTGGGGGAAGGTCCCCTCCTGGGGCTTCTGTTTCCCCCTCTTCCTTCCCACCCCGACACTCTCTCCTTCTTCTGCAGGTGGGCATGACAGCTCCCGGGACCCGGCGGCACATCTATGACACCAAGCTGGGCACCGACAAGTGTGACAACTCCTCCATGTCCCTGCAGATGGGCTACACACAGGGTGCCAACCAGAGCGGCCAGGTCTTTGGCCTGGGCCGGCAGATATATGACCCCAAGTACTGCCCACAAGGCCCAGCAGCTGACGGGGCTCCATCAGGCACGGGCGACTGCCCAGGCCTGGGGGAGGCCTCGGAGTATCCTCCCTACTACCAGGAGGAGGCAGGCTACTGAGGTGCCCGTGTGTGCCATCTCCCACATCATTGCCCTGTCTGGGTTTTTGGGTTTTTCTGTGTGTCTTTTTTTTTTTTTTTTTAACATGTTCAGTGCTGCCAACCGAGGGTCTGTGGGTGGCTGGGTGGGATCAGGCATCTGGGCATGTTTTTCCCTATCCTGCCTTGGTTCCTTCGCAGGACTGAACCACCAGGCTGGGGGCAGGGGTGAAAGCTATCTCCGGATGCGTGTGGGTGGGGGTCCCCACCAGGGCACATCCAGGCAGCAAGTTTCTCAGCAGGCTGTGGGCTGAGCCGTGGGGAGCGGGGGAGAGACCTGGGCCGGGAGGGGAATGGGCCCCAAATGGTTTCCGGTTTCTGCCCTTTCTCTTCCCTTTTGTTTGCCGATCAGTTTGTGGTTTCTGTACACACGGAAGTTTTGGGCAGTTTTAACAAGTTTCAGGGGAACGGGGTGGGGATGGTGTAGGGTCCCCTGGGATAGGGCCTGACCACAGTCCTAAAATATTTTAGGTGTCTGTGAGGAGCTGGATTTCCCTAGGACCCTCAGACCACCAACAGTGACCCCTCCCAGGGGTCCAGTGTGGAAACTGAGGCCCAGACAGGACAGTGAAGTTCTAAGTAGTTGAGGCAAAGCCAGACCTGGCTCCCCAGACTCCCCCCACCCCACGACATCCCCCTTCCTCGCCCTCCGTAGGTTTAACAGAACCCCCAGCTCTTCCCCTTCTGGGCCTGACCAACCGGCCCACGCTTTTCCAGCTGCCCCACTCCCCTGCCCAGTACTGCACAGGGACCCCCACCCAGGGGTCCCTGGATTATGAACCCTCCGTAGGTTTAACAGAACCCCCAGCTCTTCCCCTTCTGGGCCTGACCAACCGGCCCACACTTTTCCAGCTGCCCCACTCCCCTGCCCAGTACTGCACAGGGACCCCCACCCAGGGGTCCCTGGATTATGAAATAATGTGAAATACCGACTGGACCAAAAGCAATAAAAACCTCCGTTTTTAGGAAAAGAAGGTGACTGAGAGAATTGAATCCAATGCGACCTTGGTGGTGGTGGTGGTCGTGGGGTTTGTTTTGATCCTTTCTGGGGCCCTGTGGGATCTGGAGGGGGCAAGGGGAGACCGTCTGTAGCAGCTTGGGGACAGGGAGTCCCAAGGACACAAGGTGAGTCTGGGGTGAACTAGTGATTTGAGGGGCCAGGACCTGGGGTGGGGGAAGCAGCCGGGCCCCCTGGCCGGCTAGCAAGGAGGCGGGAGCCTCACACCGATCCCCACCCAGCCCTCCTGGTTCCGCCCGACGCTCCAGCCTCAGGCCTGCAGGTCTGGAGCACCCTCCCTGGCCAGCTCCTGTCCATCCTCCAAGCCCCGATACGGAAGCCACCTCGTTCCTCCACGGACCCGCCACTCCCCCAACCCGCACGCCTCTCGCCATTCCCAGCGCCTCCAGAGCCGTGGGTCCGCACACGCTGGTTCCGTCCTTACCACGATCTTGTGAGACACGCATTTTGCAGAACGGGGAGCAGATCTGGAGGTTTTCCTCCAAATCGGGGTAACTGTTATGACCCAAGACGTTAGTCTTAGAATGTTGGGGGCTCCTCCGCCTTCTGCCACCACCGGCCCAGTGTAGGAACCAAGGAACGTTCGTGGAATGAATGAATGACGCCTCTCGTCGAGCCCCCATTTTACGGATGGACAAGTAGAGTCCTAGAGTCTTAGAACGCATCTGGCTCTAGGGCCGGGTCCCGCCCTGGTAGACTGGGGACGGGGGGGCCTCCTGCAACCCGCAGCTGCGGTATTGCAGGCGGATGTGCAACGGGGGAAGACTGCCTGCTTCCCAAGACAGCCTGGCGGGTGTGTCCCGAGGGAGAACCGGGCACTTCGCCATCCCACGGTGATACAGCAAGAGGTGCGCGGTCCCTTTAAGAAACCCGGCCCGGCTTTGATCCCGCCTCCCCCTTCGGCGCGCGCAGCTCCGAAGGGGCCGACCCGTGAGTGACGGGTACAGAAGCCAATAGCAGCTGGCGGGGGCGGGGCCGGGCGCGGCTTTCGGCAACAGGATACTGGGGGTTGTCGGCTGCAGGGACATCGCGCCCGCGGGGGGCTTCTCTTAAAGGGGCCGCGCTCCCCGGACGCCGTCGGGCGGAGGGAAGGCGACAAGAGCTGGGGGGCGCCCTCGGAATGGTGAGAGGAACCCGGAGAGGCGGGAAGGCCCGAGACTCGAGAACGAGGGAGGCAAGTGTCCTGGGAGCTAGGGGGTCCAGACCGTGACCCACCCTTCCTTTCCTTCCCGTGGGTTTCGGGAGGCAGCTGAATCGACCGCTAATTCCCAAGGAGGAGGCTGCGCATCTAAGTCACTTGAGAGGGCCTGTGGCAACATACGCCTGCAGCCCCTCTCCCCCTTAGGACTCCTCCAAGCCCCCACCCCCATTTTACAAATGGAGAAACTGAGGCCGTGCCCCTGATCCTAAACCCCATTGATATAAAGGAAGGAGCCCTGGAGTGGGAGCTGGGGTCCTAGTTCCCGCCCGAATGGGTGACCTTTGGCAACTTCCTGCCCCTCTGGCTGCCTCAGTTTCCCCATCTGTACAATAAAGCCAGAGCTGGACAGTCCCAATACGGGACCAGTCTCTCTGGGAGCCTGGATTCGCCCCTTCTCGGGCCTCAGTTTCCACTTCTGTAAAGTGCAGTGATAGTCTAGTACCGCCAGCCAGGCGTGTAAATTATTCAGCTCAGTCAATTTCGTTGTTATTATCGTTGGGGAACAGCGGCGGGCGTGGCTGGGGCCAGCGCCTGGAAGAGGCCCCCGGTGGGGCTGGGGTGGAGCCCCGTGATGAAGCGCTGAGCCGAGGCTCCCACCCTAAGGATTCGAGGATGGTCCGTAATACCCCAGCCGTCAGCCTGCAGGGAGGGACAGCCCTGGCAGCCAATCGGATGCGAGGACGGCTTCGGGCCGGGCTCCCATTGGCTTACTCCACGGGTAGAGGAGAGTACCTCTATCAAGTGCCTACTGTTTACCTCGCTCTAAACAGAGCTTCCAGGAACCCTGCGCAGTGGGAGAGAGGAATGAGGTTCAGAGAGGGGCAGGGAGTTGCCCGCAGCTGCACAGCATGTCCTCAGCCTGACCTGTGTCCTGACCCCTCTGTCCAGTCCCACCATGGCCTTCTGGACACAGCTCATGTTGCTGCTTTGGAAGAATTTCATGTATCGTCGGAGACAGCCGGTAATGCCTGGGCGTGCAGGCCAGGGTGGGACGGGCCCGTGCCCCCAGCTGTCCCCCACTATAGCCCACATACCCTACCCTCAGATCCAGCTCCTGGTCGAGTTGCTGTGGCCCCTCTTCCTCTTCTTCATCCTGGTGGCTGTGCGGCACTCCCACCCGCCATTAGAGCACCATGAATGTAAGCCCTCCAGGACCAGGCACTTTGGGGGGTGATGGCGGGTAAATGGGTCGCCCTGTCCATAGGGGCTCCCAGTGAGTGGCAGGGAGCCTGGATCGGGCACCTAGTGCTGGCGCTGAGAGTGAGCTCCGTCCCAGAAGGCCTGTGTTTGGTGGGGGGTGATCGGATGGTGGGGACCCAGGCAGGGCCAGTAAAGCCTCCAATGCCAGGCATCTCCCAACAGGCCACTTTCCCAACAAGCCACTGCCATCGGCGGGTACCCTGCCCTGGCTCCAGGGCCTCATCTGTAACGTGAACAACACCTGCTTCCCGCAGCCGACGCCTGGGGAAGAGGCCGGGCTCCTAAACAACTTCAACGACTCCCTGTGAGCAAAGCACAATGGGTGCCACCAGCCAGTGGACTCGGGCTGTGGCAGTGCCCACCAGAGCCTCCGCCTCCTGCCCTCTCTGTCCCCAGGGTCTCCCGGCTCCTAGCTGATGCCCGCTCTGTGCTGGGGGGACCCAATGCCCGCAGGACACTGGCTGGCCTGAGGAAGCTGATGCCGACGCTGAGAGCTGCACACAGCACAGGTGAGGAGGCTGGGGTCTCCTGGCAGGGCTGAGCTCTGAGCCTCAACTTGCCCGGCTTTGAAATGGGCACAGGGTGGGGGTGGGGCGTTTCGGGCCAAGGTTTCCCTAACCTTGTGGTTCTGCATTTCTCACCCAGCCTGGCGTCAATTGAGCGAAAAGCCACAGGAGCAACCCTCACTGACCACTGAGTGGCTGGGGACGCTGCTGCGAGGGGTGAGGCGGTGGGGAGGTACTAGGCTCTCACTATTATGGGACACTATTGTCGGGAAGTCTGGGCACTGCCCCATTCTAGACCAGCTGCCCGCCCGCCAGAGGCCTCTGATTGCAGCCACCAGGCCTTTGCCTGGGAGTGATGTTTCTTATCCTGTCTGTGCCCAGACAGGGTGTGTCTGGCATGATGGTGAAGACTCTGGTCCACGAGACCTTGAACAAGTCCATATGCCTCTCAGAGCCTCATTTCCCTTTCTGTAAAATGGGGGCTGTGATAGTATGGACCACATGAGAACCTGACAGACCCCTTGTGAGTGCTCAGTCTAGGTCACTGTCATCCTGTTGCTTTCTCCCCAGGAATCCCTGGGGTCTGTGCTGGGTCAAGCCCGAGAGTCTGTGGGCAGCTTTGTGGAGGCAGCTGAGGACCTGGCCCAGGAGGTAAGAAGCCACCCATCCTCGACCCCAGCCAGGAAGTAATAAAGGCAGACTGCCTGGATGTGGAGGCCATCGGACAGGCCCGGGCACTTCCCTTGAGTAGGAAATCAGGGGGATTGGACAGAAAGAGAGGGAGAAGTTGTGCCTGGTGGGGTTCCCTGCCCTGGTTGAGGTTTGGAGGTGGCATCCTGCAGAAGGGAGACCGTAGTGCCCTCTGGCCATCCTTTGTAGCTCCTGGCGCTGCCCAGCCTGGCACAGCTTCGGTCACTGCTGCAGCGACTCCGGGGGACAGGTGGATCCCTGGAGTTACTGTCAGAAGCCCTCTGCAGTGCCAGGGGGCCTAGCAGCCCAGGGGGCCCCTCTCTCAATTGGTATGAGGCCAGTGACCTGAGGGAGTTGCTGGGGCACGAGCCAGCGCCAGTCCTGGCAGACAGCATTACTGTCAGAAGCCCTCTGCAGTGCCAGGGGGCCTAGCAGCCCAGGGGGCCCCTCTCTCAACTGGTATGAGGCCAGTGACCTGAGGGAGTTGCTGGGGCACGAGCCAGCGCCAGTCCTGGCAGACAGCGGTCTGAGTGAGTGACTGACCTTGGTTTCCCCATCTGGGAAGTGGGACGGTGGGCATGAGGGTGGGGCCTCATAGCACCCCTACCCCAGGCCCCGCCTGCTCTGAGCTGATGGGAGCCCTGGAAGACCACCCGCTGTCCAGCCTGCTCTGGAGGCGCCTGAAACCCCTGATCCTCGGGAAACTGCTGTTCGCACCCGACACACCTTTCACCCGGCAGGTCATGGCTCAGGTGAGAGGCACCCAGATGAGGGCAGCCCCCAATTCCATCAGCCCAGGGTCAGGCCGGGCTGGAGGGTTTTGAAGAAGGAGTTTGTCAGACGGCAGAGGGAACGGCATGTGCAAAGGCTCAGAGGCACAGATGGGAACAAGGTGGAGGGGCAGAGGCCTCAGGAGCGGAGGGCCAGGATTGAGTTCGTCACCTGCCTCCCTGCAGGTGAACCGGACCTTCGAGGAGCTGGCTCTGCTCAGGGATGTCCAGGAGGTCTGGGAGGTGCTGGGACCCCATATCTTCACCTTCATGAACGACAGTGTGAATGTGGCCATGCTGCAGGTGGGGCCAGGATGGAGGCTGGGCATGGGGGGGTCCCATTCTGGGCGAGGGCATGCAGGTAGGAGATGGGATCCATGGTGGGGAGGGCAGACAGGCCACCAAGGCTGGGAAGGGGGGCCGGAAGCCGACCCCCTCCTTCACATGCCACCCCTCAGAAGCTCCTGCAAATGCACGATGAAGGGAGGAGGCGGCCAGGACCTGGAAGCCAGGACCGGGCCAAGGCCCTTCGATCTTTTCTGGACCCCAGCGAGGGCGGCTACAGCTGGCAGGAAGCCTATGCTGATGTGGAACGTCTGGTGGGTGTGCTGGGCCGTGTGATGCAGGTGAGGGACTGTCCACTTGGGTTCTCTGTCTGAGGGCGGAGGCAGGGCTCAACCTGGTGATCCCAGGGGGAGGTGAGACCTCCCCTGGGGACGCAAAAGGGAGACACTCTGGGCCTTGTAGAGGTCTGAGCGGGGAGCTGGCCTGCTGTTTGGGGGTCATAAGGGGGACATGGCCCACTTTGTAGAGGTCTGAGAGGGGAGCCAGTCCCGCCCTGGGGGTGGCAAGGGGGGAACCACAGCCCAGCCCCGAGGTCCAGGAAGAGGAGCCCACGGGTCTCAAGGGGCAGACAGACCCCAGCCCCTCGGACTCGGACTCGGCGCCCTCACCTCCCTCCCTAGTGCGTGTCCCTGGACAAGCTGGAAGCAGCGCCCTCGGAGGTGGCCCTGGTGTCGCGGGCCCTACAGCTGCTCTCTGAGCGCCGCTTCTGGGCCGGCGTTGTGTTCCTGGGGCCCGAGGACCCCCCAGACCCCGCAGAGCGCCCAGCCCCAGGCGTGGGGCCCGGCCACGTGCGTGTGACGATCCGCATGGACATTGACGACGTCACGCGCACCAATAAGATCAGAGACAGGTGGGGGCGGGGCCCAGAGCATGGAGGGCGGGCCAGTGGCACCAGCCGGTTGGAAGCCGTGGTAGACGGAACTGGGCGGTACCGACGAAGGCGTGGTGGGCGGGGCCAGAGGCCCCTTCTACCAATGGGGCCTGCGGTGGGCGGAGCCTGTGCGCGTGGGGGCGGGGCCAGGCGCGCGATAGAGCCCGCGGAGTGATGGGCAGGGCCCTCTCCAGCCGACCACCACGCCCCTCTCGTAGGTTTTGGGACCCGGGCCCAGCCGCGGATCCCCTGACCGACCTACGCTACGTGTGGGGCGGCTTCGTGTACCTGCAGGACCTGCTGGAGCGTGCAGCGGTGCGCGTGCTCAGCGGCGCCGTCCCCCGCGCGGGCCTCTACCTGCAGCAGATGCCCTACCCGTGCTACGTGGACGACGCGTGAGCGCCGCGCCCCCTCCCCGCTCGCTCCCCAGCCGCCAGGCCCTGGGTCTTAGGGTGGGGCCCTGGCTCGGTCTGCAACATTCATGCAGTCAAGGCTGTGAACCGCTGGTTCAGTTAGAGGGACCATTCCGTGTAACCCGTAGCGGGAGAAGCAGAAGCAGGGGTCCCGGAGGGTCTAGGGTCTCCAGGCGCAGGTGTCCCTGTGCTGACATCTGCGACCCCGAGGCTGGATCAGGGTTCCGAGGATAAGGGAATCGCCACGGCAGGCTGAGCCTTGAGATTCCGGGGCAGCAACCGTGGTGCCAGATGGCGGGCAGGGGGGCGTCTGGGGGGCTGTGCAGGGCATCTGGCTCCACCCCAGCCGTCCCCCGCCGCAGGTTCCTGCGCGTGCTGAGCCGGTCGCTGCCGCTCTTCCTGACCCTGGCCTGGATCTACTCGGTGGCGCTGACGGTGAAGGCCGTGGTGCGCGAGAAGGAGACGCGCTTGCGCGACACGATGCGCGCCATGGGGCTCAGCCGCGCGGTGCTGTGGCTCGGCTGGTTCCTCAGCTGCCTCGGGCCCTTACTTCTCAGCGCCGCGCTCCTGGTGCTGGTGCTCAAGGTGGGCGCGCCTTGGCCTTCCTGGCTGCGGAATGGGCGCGCGGGAGGGTAATAGACAGGAGGCGCCCAGCGTTGGTGCGCGCCCCCGGACACATCCAGGCGCCCGTCTCTGAGCTCCCTTCGCCTCCCACAGCTCGGAGACATCCTCCCCTACAGCCACCCGGCCGTGGTCTTCCTGTTCCTGGCAGCCTTCGCGGTGGCCACGGTGGTCCAGTGCTTCTTTCTAAGCGCCTTCTTCTCCCATGCCAACCTGGCGGCCGCCTGCGGGGGTCTCGCTTACTTCGCGCTCTACCTGCCCTACGTGCTGTGCGTGGCCTGGCGGGACCGGCTGCCCGCGGGCGGCCGCATAGCCGCGGTGAGAGCCGGGTGGGGCCCGGCGGGGGACGTCACCAGCCACGGCAGGTCGCTGACTCGCCCGCTCCTGCCCGCAGAGCATGCTGTCGCCCGTGGCCTTCGGCTTCGGCTGCGAGAGCCTGGCGCTGCTGGAGGAGCAGGGCCAGGGCGCGCAGTGGCACAATGTGGGCACCGGGCCCGCGGCCGACGTTTTCAACCTGGCCCAGGTCTCAGGCCTGCTGCTGCTGGACGCTGCGCTCTACGGCCTCGCCACCTGGTACCTGGAGGCCGTGTGCCCAGGTGGGCCGTAGGGGGAGGGTCTCCGGGCCCGAACGCACCCGGGCACGGAAAGCTGGGCTGAGGGCAGGGCCTCGGGGCCACGTGGCACCTGGAGGCCGGTTCCGCCGCGGAGAGGGTGGAGCTTTCTGGCACACGCGCACAGGTGGCAGCATGGGGGGCGGGGCCTGAGGCAGGCAGGTGGGGTTTTCTGGCCACCTCCGCACCCTGATTCCGGGTGAATGGCCGAAAGTTGGCACACTCCAGGGGAATGGGCTCCAGGATAACTGAGCGCTGCCCCGCCCCCCAGGCCAGTACGGAATCCCCGAGCCGTGGAATTTTCCCTTCCGGAGGAGCTACTGGTGCAGGCCTCGGCTCCCCAAGGGTCCCGCCCCGCCCCCTGCCGCTCAGGACCCAAAGGGTGAGGCCGGGCAAGCCTTCCTCATTTGGAACCCCCCCAACCCCCCCCAAAAAAACCCAGGTTCTGCAGATCCCAATCCCCTGGACACCCCCAGTTCCCCAGACCCCCCAGGTCCCGATTCCACGGACCAGTGCTGACGGTCTCCCAGGCCCCGTGGACCCCCAAGTGCTCCCACACTGAGTCTGCGCCCTCTCCGCAGTGCTGGTGGAAGAGGCGCCCCCCAGCCTGAGTCCCGGGGTCTCCATTCGCGGCCTGGAGAAGCGCTTTCCCGGCAGCCCGCAGCCAGCCTTGCGCGGGCTCAGCCTGGACTTCTACCAGGGCCACATCACCGCCTTCCTGGGGCACAATGGAGCTGGCAAGACGACCACACTGTGAGCGGCCGACCACTCCCCTCCCTTCCCTGGGGCCTCAGCTTCGCCATCTGTTCATTGGGGCATCTGGGGTCAGAAGGTTCCCATCGTAGTGAGGGGGGACCTCAAATGCACTTTGGGTGCACAGTAGGCAGATAAGTATTCCTCTGAGCCTCAGTTTCTCTCCTGTGAAATGGGGACATGACATCTTTTTGGGCTGGGTACACATAGGTGCCCTGTAAGTGCTGTTGCCCCTTCTCTCTACGGAGGAGGGCTGCTCTGAGAACCCTGCACCCCCAGGTCCATCCTGAGCGGCCTCTTCCCACCCAGTGGGGGCTCCGCCTTCGTCCTGGGCCATAATGTCTGCACGAGCATGGAAGCCATCCGACCTCACCTGGGCGTCTGCCCCCAGTACAACGTGCTGTTTGACATGTGCGTCTTGGCGGGGCTGGAGTGTAGTGGCAGGAAGGGGCTGGGTGTCCTCTGGGACCCTGTCCGCTATGTTGGCCACTCTGTTTTTCACCTGCGGCCACAGGCTGACTGTGGATGAGCATATCTGGTTCTATGGGCGCTTGAAGGGTTTGAGTGCGGCGGCTGTGGGCCCAGAGCAGGACCGTCTCCTGCAGGACGTGGGGCTACTCCCCAAGCGACATGTGCAGACCCGCCACCTCTCTGGTGAGCCCAGCCTGGGGAGGCCACCTTCACAGGACAGGGGGGCTGGGACTTTATCCCAAGGGTGGTAGGAAGCCAGCGGACAGATCTGCCAGGCACTGAGGTCCTCATTGATAAGGAAGGGCAGCCCCTGGAGAGGTGGGCAGCCCTGCCCAAGGCTGGGCGGGTCATGCTGAGATCCCAATCCCTGTCCTCACCCAGGCGGGATGCAGCGGAAGCTGTCAGTGGCTATTGCCTTTGTGGGTGGCTCCCAGGTTGTCATTCTGGATGAGCCCACGGCTGGTGTGGACCCCGCTTCTCGCCGTGGCATTTGGGAGCTGCTGCTCAAATATCGGGAAGGTAAGAGTTGGTGGTGGCCTCAGGTTCTCCCGGAAGGAGGTGCTGGGGATGGGGTTTTGAGGGATGCAGAGGAGTTTGCTGTGTGGGGCAGGCAATTCCCAGCAGAAACCAAAGCTTAGACAAATACCTGATTGCACTTGCGGGTTGGGTCCTCATGACCAGGTCGCACACTGATCCTCTCCACCCACCACCTGGATGAGGCAGAGCTACTGGGAGACCGTGTGGCTGTGGTGGCAGGTGGCCGCTTGTGCTGCTGTGGCTCCCCACTCTTCCTGCGTCGTCACTTGGGCTCTGGCTACTACCTGACGCTGGTGAAGTGTCCCCCACCTCTGACCACCAGTGATAAGGTTAGGGCTGGCCTTCTCCTGATCCCTGACCCCCACAGCTCTCTCCAGCCCAATGGCCAAGCTAATTGGCATCCCTCTGCCTGCAGGGTGACACCAACTTGGAGGACAGTGTGGACACCAGGCAGGAAAGGGAGCCTGGCAGTCAGGGCAGCATAGTTGGTGAGGGATGGGGTGGAAGACCCAGAAGGAAGGGGAAGTGGGGCGGCTGGTGGCTTAATTCAGGGCTGCAGGGTTTCAGAACCCCTGACCCCCAACTGTGGACTGAGCCTAAACCATAACCCTGACCCTGAGTTGAGCTTGAACTGGGGCTCCTACCTTTAACCCAACCTGGGCTGAGCCCAGATATTCACCTACCCCTGATCTCTGACCCTGGCTGAGCCCAGATATTCACCTACCCCTGATCTCTGACCCTGGCTGAGCCCAGATATTCACCTACCCCTGATCTCTGACCCTGGCTGAGCCCAGATGTTCACCTACCCCTGATCTCTGACCCTGGTGCAAGATCTGCCCTTAAGCTCTTAACCCTGACCTCTGTCCAGAGGGACAGTCTCCTCATGGGTCACCCAAGCCTCTTCCCCAGGGATACAAGGCTGGGAGGGGCAGGCAGGATCTGGAGTTCCTGTATCTTCCAGGGCCTCTGAGGCATCCCCCATTCACCCAGGTACATCCCAGCTGCTGGCCCTGGCGCAGCGCTGGGTGCCTGGGGCGCAGCTGGTGGAGGAGTTGCCGCACCAAGTGGTGCTTGTGCTGCCCTACGTGGGTGCCCTTGACGGCAGCTTTGCAGAGCTCTTCCGAGAGCTGGACAAGCGGCTGGGGGAGCTGAAGCTCACTGGCTACGGGATCTCGGACACCAGCCTTGAGGAGGTGTGGGGACTGGGGCGTGGTTAGGTGGGGCCAGGGAGGGCTGCCTGGAGGAGGTAGTTTTGAAGGATGAATAGGAGTTTGTTTATTGACAGCACGGGCATTCCAGGGAGGATGCTGGCACGTGAGGAGGTTGGGAGGCACAGAAGTCCCTTGTGAGGAGGTCTGGGGGACACACAGTGTGTGGGAGGTGGGTGGCTCTGAGCCTCCAGCTCCCTCCTGTGGGTGTCCAGGCTCTGAGCCCCTGCTTTGTCTCTCCAGATCTTCCTGAAGGTGGTAGAGGACTGTGCCACAGACACAAACCTGGAAGGTGCGGCTGCAGCTCCCTGATCCCTGACCCGGACACTAGTCCAGGGTTGGACCTGACCTTGGGCCAAGTCCCGATCACTAGCCAAGTCTGGCCCAAGGCGTAGTCTTGACCCCCATCCCCGATTCCTGACCTCCCACCTGTGACCCTTGATCTTGACCCTGACCCCAGGCCAAACACTAACCCCTGACTCTGACTGTTGATGTCCCTGCAGATGGTAGTCGTGGGCAGCTCCTGTGCACAAGGATTGATGGCCGAGATGGGACCGAGAGGTTCAAGATCCTGCCAGAGGAGTCAGCCCTGGAGGATGGGGAGCTGGGTGAGTCACCCTCCCTGCCATGGCCCCTGCTGGTCCCCAACAGTGTGAGTGCTGACTCTGTCGTCCCCCACAGCTGGGTCAACCCCAGAGACCCATGCCCTGCAGGGCTCTGGACCAGACACCGCAGGCCGGGTGCAGGGCTGGGCACTGATCCATCAGCAGCTCCGGACCCTGCTTCTCAAGCGCTTTCTGCTTGCCCGTCGCAGCCGCCGTGGTCTGTTCGTGCAGGTGAGAGGGGCCCAGCACCAGGGAGGGCACATGGGAGTCCCTAGGTGCCTGTTCTCCACCCTGGCCATCCACTCAGTGGCCTAATTTAACTGCTTAACTCCATGCGTATCCCCAAGCCTGAACACATTTATTGAGGGCACTGGGGAGCCATGGATGGTTCTAGAGCAGGAGCAAGGAAGGGTACAAGCAGGGTTGGTGGGTGGGTAGAGGCTGCAGCTGATGGTCTGGTTTTCCAGATCGTGCTGCCCGCCCTCTTTGTTGGCCTGGCTCTGGTGTTCAGCCTCATCGTGCCTCCGTTTGGGCACTACCCGGCTCTGCAACTCAGTCCCACCATGTACGGTGCCCAAGTGTCCTTCTTCAGGTGGGTGCACAGAAGAGGAGGCTGGTGGCAGGATGTCTAGGGACCTGCGGGCACAGCCTGATCCTGACCCTCCCCCCACACACAGTGAGGACGCCCCCAGGGACCCTGAACGTGCCCTCCTGCTGGAGGCGCTGCTGGAGGAGGCAGGACTGGAGGAGCCCTACCTGCCAAACAGCTCCAACAGGTGAGGGATCACCAAGCCTGGACCTTGCCCCGCTCTGGCCTCAGTTTCCCCATCTGGGATCTGGCCATGGGCCTCCGGGGGCACCTGGAGCATCCCCTGTGTCTAGCTGGAAGCCTCCAGAAGCTGGGTCCCCACAGCCCTGCACCTTGACCCTGCAGGGCTCCTGAGCAGGAGCAGCCTGCTGTCCGCCAGTTCTCAGTGCCTGAGGTTCCTGAAGACATGGCCAAGGTCTTGGCCAGTGGCAACTGGACACCAGCGTCTCCATCCCCCGCCTGCCAGTGCAGCCAGCCCGGTGCCCGCCGCCTGCTTCCCGACTGCCCTGCTGGGGCTGGTGGCCTCCCACCACCCCAGACAGTGACCAGCTCGGGGGAAGTGGTTCAGAACCTGACTGGGCGGAACCTGTCTGACTTCCTCGTCAAGACCTACCCGAGCCTGGTGCGCCAGGGGTGAGCCGCTGCCCCAGGACTGTTTGCCCGGCTGTAGCATGGGTCCTTGGATTGTGGTTGGGTGTCTGGTCCCAAAGGAGGTGGGGAAGGGAGCGGATGCCCAGCCTGCTGCCCTCCATGCCTCATGTCTTTCTGTTACTGACCCTTAACAGTCCCAACATCTCTCCCTGTCTCTCTCTGTCTCTGCCTGTGTCTCTGTCTTTCTGTCTCTCCCACAGCCTGAAGACTAAGAAGTGGGTAAATGAGGTCAGGTGAGGAGGGGCCCAGCTTGGGGTCCCCTGCCCTCGGTTCGTTCCCACACCCTCTGCCTGCCCACTGGGAGCTCTCTCCACCCCACCCTCCCCAGCCCTCAGATGCCCTCTGCCTGCCCTCACCACCCCGCAGGTATGGGGGCTTCTCGCTGGGGGGCCGAGACCCAGGCCTGCCCTCGGGACACGAGGTGGCCCAATCAGTGGAGGAACTGCGGGCACTGCTGAACCCCCAGCCCGGGGAGGCCCTTGACCGTCTCCTAAACAACCTCACAGTGTGGGCTCATCGCCTGGATGCTCAGGACAGCCTCAAGGTGGGAACTGGGGTGGCAGGAAGGTGGCCAGTCAGGGCCAGGTCTGACCCCGTCGCCCTGACCCTGTGACCCTGACTCCACCCCAGATCTGGTTCAACAACAAGGGCTGGCACGCCATGGTGGCCTTTGTCAACCGAGCCAACA
>NW_007730743.1:111058-116754 GCF_000696425.1 Galeopterus variegatus | reverse complement strand
CCCAGATCTGGTTCAACAACAAGGGCTGGCACGCCATGGTGGCCTTTGTCAACCGAGCCAACAATGCACTCCTACGTGCTCACCTGCCTCCAGGTTCTGACGGCCATGCCTACAGCATCACCACGCTCAACCACCCACTCAACCTCACCAAGGAGCAGTTGTCCGAGGCCACACTGTGAGTCCCTCTGCCCTGCGTGTCCTCCCCTGCCTCAGTCTCTGTTGTTTTGGGTGATGGGAGCTAGATTTTAAGTCTGCCCCACTCTTGTGTAAATGGAGAATAGGAACTGCCCCCCTCTGCTCACTGCACAGGGTAATGAGACATCATCAGGCTCAATGAGCTCCAGGCTCCCCCAACAGCCTCCACATTCTCATCCTACCAACCTTTATCTTACCAGAGATCTGTACAACCTCTCCTGTCTAACAATTCAGCCACCCTCATCCCTAAATGGCCCACACCATCTCTCCCACCAGTAACCACCCTGGTAGACCTTTGTCCCATCAATGGCATGCTCAGCTCTGCTCTGAGCAGCCTTCATACCCTCACCCCCAGGATGGCCTCCTCAGTGGATGTCCTCGTCTCCATCTGTGTGGTCTTTGCCATGTCCTTCGTCCCAGCCAGCTTCACTCTTGTCCTCATTGAGGAGCGTGTCACCCGAGCCAAACACCTTCAGCTCGTGGGGGGCCTGTCCCCCACCCTCTACTGGCTTGGCAACTTTCTGTGGGACTTGGTACAGGGGCTGCCTGGAAGGGTGGGGGCCCAACTGCTGCTCGTTACTATCCCTTCTGGCTCCTTCTGGGCAGGGGCTTGTCCAAGATGGCCTGGGTGAGGTCTTGGGGATGTGGGAGACCTCACGACCTCCTACCCAAAAAGCAGGGGGGTCAAGGGTGGGGTATAAGGGCTAAGGGTGGCAGTCCCTGCCTCTTCACACCGATAAAAATAACTACCATCTCCAATGCAGTGTAACTACTTGGTGCCAGCATGCATCGTGGTTCTCATCTTTCTGGCCTTTCAGCAAAGAGCGTATGTGGCCCCTGCCAACCTGCCTGCCCTCCTGCTGTTGCTACTACTGTATGGGTGAGACCCCCAGTCCCTCAGGGCCTATTCTTAATTCCCCCTACTCACTTACTGCTGTTGAGGGAGGTGGGACTCTGAAGCAGCTCCTGAGGAGAGGATATGGGGATTTGAGGGGACCCCAAATGCGATGTAATTCAGTGGTGTGCCAAGGTGGCCTTAAAAGCTCATCTTATCCTGATTCACATTAATAGAGGCCTAAGGCATAGAAAATGGGAAGGAAGGTCTGAATTCCTCTCTGGGTTGCTTGGTCTGAGTAGTTACCCCAGTAACTTCTATTGCCCCCTCAGCTGGTCGATCACTTCGTATAGCATACATTATACGAAGTTATACGATACCCAGCCTCCGTCTTCGTCTCCGTGCCCAGCACAGCCTCTGTGGTGCTCACCTGTATCAACCTCTTTATTGGCATCAATGGCAGCATGGCCACCTTCGTGCTTGAGCTCTTCTCTGATAAGGTAGGATGTGGTGAGAGGAGGGCTTGAGCTGGGTTGGGGCATCAGCTTTAGCCCCTGACCCACCTCTTTTCTTGACCTTGAGCAGAAGTTGCAGGAGGTGAGCCGGATCCTGAAACAGGTTTTCCTTATCTTCCCTCACTTCTGCCTGGGCCGGGGGCTCATTGACATGGTGCGGAATCAGGCCATGGCTGATGCCTTTGAGCGCTTGGGTGAGAATTTTTTGCTTAGTGGGGCCATGGCTACAGACAGCCAGCACCCTTGAAGTGCTACCCTAGAGTCAGTTATATAGGGTGGGGGAAAACAGCCTTCAGGGAGAGAACCAGAGTTTTTAGGTGGCTCCAAGGTTGGGAGGAGTTAGAGGTACAAAAAAAACAGCCATAACGACTAATTTTAAGGGCCGGCCGGTGGCTCACTCAGGAGAGTGCGGTGCTGAGAACACCAAGGCCCCCGGTTCAGATCCTATATAGGGATGGCTGGTTAGCTCACTGGTTGAGTGTGGTGCTGACAACACCAAGTCAAGGGTTGAGATCCCCTTACCAGTCATCTTTAAAAAAAAAAAAGACTAATTTTATCTTGGATTACATCACAAGAGGTCTAAGGCCCTACATAATGGAAATGGTGTTACCTTTGTTTTCTATGCCGCTCAGACACCAGCTGAGTGGTCTATTCAGTTATTGGTCATTTCCCTTAAAAATCCAGAGTGACCTGGATGGAGAGGGGGCTAGAAACCAAGCCCTCAGTCCCTTCTTCCTATCCTCACAGGAAACAGGCAGTTCCAGTCACCCCTGCGCTGGGAGGTGGTCGGCAAGAACCTCTTGGCCATGGTGGTACAGGGGCCCCTCTTCCTCCTCTTCACACTCCTGCTGCAGCATCGCAACCACCTTCTGCCACAGTTAGTGGAGACCAGGGGGAGGATGGCAGGGCCATGGACCTACTTTGGGCCCACTCATGTGTCTGTCCCCAGACTCAAGCTGAGACCACTGCCACCCCTCAGGGAGGAAGATGAGGATGTGGCCCATGAGCGGGAGCGGGTGGTCCGAGGGGACACCCATGGGGACGTGTTGGTGCTGAGTGATTTGACCAAGGTAGGTGTGACCAGGCAGAGTGCAGGTGTGTGGGGGGTCCCACTGGCTAACCCACTGTTCTCAGGGATTTGCACTCCTCCCAGGTGTACCGTGGGCAGAGGATGCCAGCAGTTGATCGCTTGTGCCTGGGGATTCCCCCTGGTGAGGTGAGTCCAGGGTGGAGGCCCTGGTGTAGGAGCAATGAGAGGCTGCCCAACTGTGTGCCTACTGCCATTTACTGAGCACCTTCTGCATGCCCTCTGCCCTTTACTGAGTACCTACTGCCCTTTATAGAGCACCCATCACGTTTTATTGAGTACCTACTGGGTGCCAATATTTGAGCTCCTATTTTGAGCCAACGAACACTTGTTTACTTATGGCTCACTTACATTTATTGAGCACCCATTGTGCTCACCAAAGGTGTACTGAATACCACCTTTGTGCCAATCAGCTTTTGTCAAGCACCAACAGCATTTATCAAGCCCCTATTGTATACACATCTGTATCAAGCGCTTGCTCCCAACCAATATTTATTAGGTACCTGCTTTGCACCAGTTCACATTCAAGCACCCACTGTGTGCATACTTATTTGTTGTGTGCCAACCCTAACCAGTCCACTCATGGAAACATGTTATGTGTTAGTGTAATTGTAGTCTTTCTTTACCAAGCAACTACTGTGTGCTAGCCAAGCTCTCCAATTTGGGCTGACTATGCACCCAGCCTGAGTGAGTACTGGGTGTCTTCGTTCATTAGATATCCACTGAGTGCCAGGACACATTTGGAAATCTCATGCCCTGATATTTTTTGAGCACCTGTTGTGTATGACTTTTATAGGCTACCTAATGTGTACTAGGATTTATTAAATACAACCTGTGTGCCCAAAACCATTCCCTGCTAAGCGACAGCTTTAAGCCTCCCCACATACCCCACTATCTGTCCCAGGGCTTCTCCTTGCCCCAGTGCCCCCAGCCCTCCATACTGAAAGTCAGAAACCCAGCCCCACTGGGAATCAGAGGCGCTGGCACAAGGGCCTGGGACCTCATTGAACACCGTTTGGGGACGTTACCACAGTGTTTCGGGCTGCTGGGCGTAAACGGAGCAGGGAAAACTTCCACTTTCCGCATGGTGACCGGGGACATGCTACCCAGCTGGGGCGAGGCCGTGCTGGTAGGCCACAGGTGAGGGGGCTTTGGGTGGGGGCGGGTGAGACCTGAAGTCTTGTTCTTCCCCACCCCCCGCTGTCCAGCACATGGACTGGACCGGCTGCACCCCTCACCAGCGTGAGACCCCTGTGGACCAGCCTCTGAGACACCCCTGTCCCTTACCAGAGTGGTCCTGGATGGGTTGGTCTTGAATCCCCTGTGTTTGCAGTATGGCCTGGGACTAGCCAGTGCTCTGAGCCCCCTGTTCCCTCCCCCAGCGTGGCTCGGGAACCGGCCTCCGCGCACCGCTGCATGGGCTACTGTCCCCAATCGGAAGCTATCTTCGAGCTGCTGACGGGCCGCGAGCACCTGGAGCTGTTCGCGCGCCTGCGTGGAGTCCCCGAGGCCCAGGTGGCCCAGGTGAGCCCACCCCACCCCCACACTCTCCCTCCCCAAGCAGCCCCACCCCCGGGCTTTCCCGTTCCCACCTCGCGCTCTCTCACTCTTGGCTCCACCCCTATTCCCACCCCAGATCCTGCTTTGGGGTGTGGCCCCGCCCACTCTTGCCCTGACTCCGCCTCTGGCTTAGGGCTTCCCACCTTTCACACCCCTGTCCAATGGTCCACTTCTCACTCATTCTGGCCACCCCTAGGTTGCAGCCCACCCCTTTCACGTCACCTTCCACCTGCATCCTTGTCCTACCTTTGCCCTCACTCTGGCCCCACCCATCCTTTACTCTGACCCCTCTCCATGCCCACCCTGGGTCCCTCTGGCCCCGCCCCCTGCGCATTCGGCCCCGCCCCGCAGACCGCGAGCGTGGGCCTGGCGCGCCTGGGGCTCCCACGGTTCGCAGACAGACCCGCAGGCACCTACAGCGGAGGCAACAAGCGGAAGCTGGCGACAGCTGTGGCGCTAGTCGGGGACCCTGCCGTGGTCTTTCTGGTAAGTGGGGGCAGGCTGGGGTGGGGTGGGGTGGGGACTGGCAGGAGGCGGGCCAGGCTCGTGGCATAGCCCCTCTTCCCAGGACGAGCCCACCACAGGCATGGACCCCGGTGCGCGGCGCTTCCTCTGGAACAGCCTCCTGGCCGTGGTGCGGCGGGGCCGCTCCGTGGTGCTCACGTCGCACAGGTGAGCCCGTCGCCGGAAGCCCGGCTCTGGGCAGAGAGGTGGCCGCGGGCCCCAGCGAGAGGCTGCCCAGTGCACAGGGCCATACCGAATGGGGCGCTCCTGACCCTGGGGGGACGTGGCTCCCAGGCCCTAGGGTGTGGGGACACAGCGGTGCTGCCCAGCCCCGGCAACAGAGGGGCCCGTGTCCGGCGGGAAATGTCCAGAGCAGAAGGGCGGTCCACGCCCGGAGAGCGAGGGTCCTCGGGCGCCGTGGCGCAGCGCGGGGCACGGGTGGGCCAGGCCTCGCTGCAGCCCGTGTCGCTGGGCTCCCGGCAGCATGGAGGAGTGTGAAGCGCTGTGCACGCGCCTGGCCATCATGGCGAACGGACGGTTCCGCTGCCTGGGCAGCGCGCGGCACCTCAAGAGCAGGTGCGGGGACACGACTAGGCGGACCGGGCGCGGATGGAGGCGGGTTGAGGGAGGGTGCGGGCGTGGGCCACGTGGGCGAAGCGGCCAGAGTGATGGGTGGTCCGAGAGAGCCGGGCGACGGGGTGGCCGCTGGGGTTAGCTGCGGGCAGGACCAGGGGGGCACGGGCGGATCGTGCAGCTGGAGGCCGGTCGGGTGAGTGGGCGGCGCCTGCGCGTGCGGCAGCTCCAGGAACGTGGGGGGCGGGGACAAGAGTGTGAGACGGGGTCTAGGGGGACGCACGGGCGGAGACACGTGGGTTGAGAGCGGGCTCGATGGGGTGGTGGCTCCAATAGGTCTGTGTGCGATTGGGGTGTCCTGTAGGGCCACGAGAGGTGAGGGGGGTCCCTGGACACAAGTGGGCAGGGCTAGGTGAGTGGGCGTGGA
>NW_007730743.1:93371-110058 GCF_000696425.1 Galeopterus variegatus | reverse complement strand
TGGCGTGGGCGTGGCCGGCAGACCCGGACCCGTCCACTGCAGATTCGGGGCCGGCCACACGCTGACGCTGCGGGTGCCCGCTCGACGGCCCGAGCCAGCGGCGGCCTTCGTGGCGGCGGCGTTCCCGGGGGCCGAGCTGCGCGAGGCGCACGGCGGCCGCCTGCGCTTCCAGCTGCCGCCGGGAGGGCGCTGCACTCTGGCGCGCGTCTTTGGAGAGCTGGCGGCACACGGGGCGGAGCTCGGCGTGGAGGACTTCTCCGTGAGTCAGACCACGCTGGAGGAGGTGACTGCGGCGCCTGGGCGGGGCCGGGGGACAGCGGCTGCGGGCCCGGCTCGTGAGCTGACCACCCCTCCTGTCGCCTGTGGGCCGCCCACCCGCCAGGTGTTCCTGTACTTCTCCAAGGACCAGGGGGAGGACGAGGACGAGGAGGAGGCAGGAATGGGGGTGGACCCCGCGCCGGGTCCGCAGCGCCCCAAACGCATCAGCAGGTTTCTGGATGACCCCAGCACTGCGGAGACTGTGCTCTGAGACTTCCTCCCCTGCAGGGCCGATGGGAGCCCTGGAGGTGGCAAAGGGTGGGTAGAGGGTGCGGGAGCCGCTGCCCCAAAGGAAATAAAGAGAAGGCTGTCGAGAAGCCGTGATGGTGGGAGCGTGTGCGTGTGTGTCCATGCGCCAGGCTGTGTGCACACGTGTCTGGACACAGGTCCTTTGCACGCAGAATGTGCGTGCGCGGGTTCGCGCACAGAGAAGTGTTTGTAAGGCTTAGGTGAGGACACGTGCACAGCCGTCTGCATCCCCAGCTCTAGATGCCTCTGTGGTGAGCCCGAGAGTGGGCGTGCGAGTGTGAGGCTTCAGGAGAGCCTGGTCACCCCTACCCCCGCCCCTGCGTGCCCACACGGGTCTGGTGCCTAAGGGCGGTGCCTGTGAGTGCCTGGCTCGGAAATGTCCCGGGCATGTTAGAGGAGCTCTGTGTCCTGGAGCACAGAAGTTCACCCACCAGCCCGCCCGCCCTCACCCCCTGATCCGGCTCTCAGAGCCATGAGTAGGGGGAGAAAGTCTTCGAGGGGCTTCTGGGCTGGGTTTGCAGCTGGGCCCGGGCCTGGAGAGCGGGATTTGGCACAGGGGGTTGCCGCCTGCGTTCCCTGTGCCTCGGAGATCCGCCCCTCCCGCCCGGGGTCAGTGGAGGGGGGTCATTGTGGAGGATAAGGGGGTTGGGTTTGGGGATTGGGAGGAAAGAGGGCTCAGGGCGGGAGGGGGTTTGTGGAGGGTCGAGGGAGGCTGGCATCTGTACAGCGCACAGATCCGACGTGGCCGTAGGCGTGTTATCAGCGCCTCTGTGTCTGCGTCCTGCTGCTAAGCACGTCCGGTGGTCAGCGCGTGTGTCCCTGGAAGGTAGGATGGGAGGTGGGGGTGAAGCCGAGCCACAGCCCGAGCAGGCACGGGGCTGCAGGACAGAGCAGGGTCGCCTCGCCGCCTACCTGCCCAGCCTGGCCCTGCCGAGGTCTACAGGGGAGGGGACCAAAGGAGGCACAGCGGGCGGCACTGGGCGGGCGTGTGTGTCCGGGGTCCGAGTTGGAAGCTCCGGGTCCTCCGTTTCATCTGTGATAGTCCGTGTCCTGTGTGTCATCGTGCACGCGTGTCTGCGTACTCCTGGTCGCGCCTGGGTGTCCGAGTGCGGGCCTGCGCCCCTGCAGTCGCCGCCGTGTGCCCGCCGTGCCCACCACTGGCGCGGGCGCGGGGCTCCCTGGGCGGGCCCTGCGGCCTCACCTTCGCGCCCACTCTGCGGAGCGGCAGGCTGAGGCCGGGGGCGGGGCCCGGGTCTGCGTCGCTGCCTCCGGACGCCTTTTCCTGTGGGGGGAGGGCCGCCAATGAGGGCCGGGCTTGTCACGTGGGCCTGACAGCTGGGGAGGGGGTGGCTGTCGCCAATGTGGTCCTGAGGCGGCCAGCACCGGGAGCTGCGCTGCTGAGACCCCCCAACCTGCTCGACCCCAGCCCGCGCCTCTCGGGCCACCGGGCCCCAGGCCCACCATGTTCTCCAGGAAGAAACGGGAGCTCATGAAAACCCCTTCTATATCGAAAAAGAACCGGGCGGGAAGCCCCAGCCCACAGCCCTCGGGGGTGAGTGAGCCCTGCAGGGAGCGCAGAGCGGGCGGGGACGTGGGACCGACACCTAGCCGCAGGGGGACAGGGGCGCGTCCTGTGCTCGGGGCCAGCGGGGCAGAGGCCCGGCCGCACCATGCTGGGCCGCCGGCGGGGGGCCCGCACCAGCTACAGCCCCTACCGAGCTGGACTGCAGGGGCTACAGAGGAAAGGCCAGGACCTTGGCGTTCGGCTCATGGTAGGGATCCTTCTGAGTGGCCACCGTGTCCCTGCATTTCATCAAGGGCCAGGGCCCAGGGACTGGGTAGGAAGGGGGTTGGGGTGGGGAGAACGTCTGGCTTGGGACTTACAGGATGGGGGCTCAGGCAGTTTGGGGGCTCTGGGAGCCGTTGAGAAGACGGTAGGGTTGTAGGATGGCCTTCGGGTTGAAGGCTTATAAGGCAGTAGGTCCTCTAATGGGATCCATGGGGTACGGGCCACTGGACGTCTATGAAGCTTAGGGGTGTCTATGACACTTGGGGGTGTCCACACAGCTTGGAGGTGTCTGCCTACAAGGCCTGGAGTGTCCATGAAACTCAAGGGTGTGCAGGGCCCTTAGGGTATAGGAATCATCAGAGGTGTCCACCGGACAGCAGTGTTTCTGCAAGAGCCTGAGGGGTGATACAAGGGCGGAAGACCCTCTCTTGGCCCTCCCAACCCCCACCAGGAAGTGGGGTGCCCCCTCCTCCGCGCTCACCGCAGGCCCCGCCCCTGGCTGTGGTTTGGGCAGGGACGGTTGTTTGTGAAAGCTCTAGGGAAGAGGATGTTGGGTAACAGGTGGAGGGGGGAGCACGGTACCAAATCTCAGCCCTATGACCTCTGGCCTTTGACCCCTGTGGGATCAGGCTGAAGACCCTCCAGAGCTCCACTTTGTTTCTGGAGAAACTGAGGCAGTGTCCGGGCTGGAGCACCCCGTTTACAAGCTCCGCCCATCCTCCCAGGAGCTGCCCAGGAAAGAAGGGCCTGATGCAGTATTCCCCGGACCCGGCCTGGAGCCACCAGCCACATCCTTGGGTGCCAAGGCCACTGGCACACTCAAGCGGCCCACCAGCCTGAGCCGCCACGCCAGCGCGGCCGGCTTCCCGCTGTCTGGTGCTGCCTCCTGGACACTAGGCCGGGGCCACCGGAGCCCACTGACCGCAGCCAGCCCCGCTGAGCTGCCTACCGAGGGGCCCAGCCTCGATGCCGTCGAGGATATCTCCCACCTGCTGGCCGACGTGGCCCGCTTTGCCGAGGGCCTCGAGAAACTCAAGGAGTGTGTGTTGCGTGAAGGTGAGAGCCAACGGGGACACCCGGGTCGGCGTGGAAGGCAGAGCCGGGCACAGTATCCCCAGCCCTGAGGGGTCAAGGAAGGAGGGAGGGAGGGACTTGGCAGGCTCAGAAGGGGATTGCGGGAGGGCTGCGTGGAAGGGGCCATGACAGCCAAGGTTCTGAGGGATGTGTAGGAGTTTGGTGGCAACCCGGAGGGAAAGACACTGAAGCGCAGGGAGTGCTGTGTGCACAGGTTCAGAAACATGGACATGGAGCGTGCAGTGGAGGGCAGAGGTGTGGGGTGCCGCTGGCTTCTGAGGTGGGTGATGAGGACTAAGAGATGAGAACACCAGGCAGAAGGATCCGGGACGTTATCCTGAGGGCAATGGGGAGCCATAGAAGGCGTTAGAGCAGAGGCTGGATGGAGTCGGATGTGCGTTTTGGAACAGCACGGACTGGAGGGAGGCTGAGGTCCGGGTGGAGAGAGGACAGACGAGGGAGGGCAGTGGAAGGTGCCTGGGTGCTGGCAGTGGGCAGCCCGTCGGCTGGCAGTTCCGTTTTCTCCTCCACGCGGCTGCTGACAGCCCTGCTTCCTGCCGAGTTATTTTCATCCGCTTCCTGTTTGTCCCTGGCAGCCAGGCGGGCACCTCCAGCAGGGGCGGGCACAGCACCTCGTGTGCCGCCTTCAGCCCCCACTGTGCCAGGGCCCGGCCTGGCACTGTGACCCGCTCCCCCCAGCGGCCCGTTTTGCAGATGACAAAACCGAGGCCCCAGCGAGCTCTCCAGCCGGGGAGGGGCTGGAACAGGGACCCGACCTCGGCCTCCGAGGCAGCCTCTGTGCCTCCGGGCGCTCATGGGGGACTCTGGGTGCTCATGGGGGACTCTGGGCAGAGGCCCGGCTCCTGCTCACAGAGATGGGAGCTCCGGGGTTATCTGGTCCCTGGGGCGGAGGCTGGAGCAGGTTTCCTGGGGAAACTCTAATCTCGGTTCCTTTCCGATCCCTGGGCTTCCTTGGAGGCCCAGTCTGGGCGGGCTCAGTCCTTGGGCGTCTTGCAGGGGGTTGGGGGAGTGGCCCGGTTTGGTCCCGGTGCCACCGCAGCCCCGCTGTGAGGGCCTGGGCCGGCCGCCCTGCTCTCTAGGCCTCAGGTGCGTGTCTGTAGAATGGGGCGAGGATGACCCGGCCCGCAGGGCTGCTCTAACTGTCCTGATGTCCCCAGCTGGTTGTGATTGTTGTGGGACCCCCGCGCAGTCGGCACAGCAGTACACGGACGCCGAGGTCCATGCTCAGGGCTGCCTACCGCCCTGGGTTTCGGCTCCAGGCCTCAGTTTCCCCTCCTGCTTTCGACCCCTCCCACCTCGAGTGGCGCCGCCTCAGGTCTGGGAATCCTGCGCTCTGACTGGGGAGCCGAGGACCCCGGTCAGGGCGAAGGGGACACCGGGGCGGGGTCTCCCTCAGTGGGGGCGGGGTCTCCGGACCGGCCAGAGCCGGTTTAGCCGCTATCCAGACACTAGAAACCCACCTCGTCCCACACGTTCATGGTCCCCGCGTCCCGACGGCCACGCCATGTGTATCTGCGGGACGGTGCACCCGGCGCTGGACGAGGTCCCAGTGCGCTGCCGCGTGGGGCGCCAAGGTGAGGGAACAGTGAGGGGCACGGGGTCCCTCAGTCCGGCCAGGAGCACGTGGCTCTCAGCCCCTTCGGAGGTGGCCGCGCGTCTGCCTTGGCCGTGCCAAGCCGGGTATCGCCGGGCTTCCTAGGTGTCCCACCTGCCATCGGCCTCCCTGGTGGGGGTGTTTCAGGGACCTTGGTGACCCGGGCCCGGGCGACGTGAGGGGCGGGGTGCTCAGAAGGAATGTCCGGGGGAAGGGCCGTGGCCCTGCCCTTCCCCAGCCGGCTTCCCTGGATTCCTGAAGCCCCTTCCCGCCCCCTTGTGGAGGCCATGGATTCGGGCTGCAAATACGAGCTCAGGTGGGCTTGGTGGGGGGCTGCAAAAAGGGACAGGCCACCTGTTTTTAGGTTTTCTTAGCTTTTTGAGCATCCTCTATGCGGCACAGAGGGTAAGAAGGTGTCGCAGCTGTTCGCACGCTCCCAGGTCTCACTGTCTCTGGACATCCCTCTTCTATGTAATGCTGTGGTTTTGGTAGATGGTGTGTGCTTTGCCCACACGCCGCTTTATTTTCTGTTTCCTCCAATTAAGAACGTTCAAAGAGGGTATTTAAAGCCACGTTCCAACGGGCAGATCTGACCATTATCCTCCTTTGCTCTAACACCTTCTATGGCTCCCCATTGCCCTGGAGATAAAGTCAGGCAGGTTCCTTCTGCCTGACATTCCCACACCCCCCACAGAGCTAATATAGCTGGAAAAGCTGTGTGATTGTTGAGAAATGACTTCCCCTCTCTGTGCCTTGGTTTTCTCATCTGCAAAATGGGGGCGATGACATTGCCTAACTCTTGGGGTGGCTGCCAGGGGAAAGTGAGCTAATGGGGTTTGCTCAGAGCCCAGTTCCCAAGCAGGCAGGGCAGGAAGAGAGCTGGACTGGGCCTTGAGCAATCCTGAGGAATTAGGGCAGGAAGGGGCCAGGTGGGCTACGTGGAGGAAGGGTCCCATGACCGCAGCATAAAGGACAAGTGGGAGTTCACTTTGCTGTCCTGACCAGAAGTCCAGAGAAGGACAGTGTACTATTGAGGTCTCACAGTGAGCCTCCAGCAGCTGCCCTGTCCCATCTCTGCCTTAATTTCCCCATCTGGGGACAGGAACTCTGAGGAGGACAGACTTTCCCTGGGACAGGGCCCCACCCCCCTGCTCACACTGGCTCTGCCCAGCAGACTTCCTCGAGGCCCGCCGACCACTGGCCCACGAGTGCCTGGGTGAGGCCCTCCGTGTAATGCGCCAGGTCATCTCCAAGTACCCACTGCTGAACACTGTGGAGACACTCACGGCTGCCGGCACCCTCATTGCCAAGGTCAAAGGTCAGTCATTTGGTACAAGGCAACAAGGGCTCTCTGCGTGGGAGGGCTTCCTGGAGGAGAGGATGTTTGAAGTGGGTTTTGAAGGATGCATAGGAGTTTGATGGACGCAATTGCTTCCCGATGCTCCCTCTGGGCTATGGGCTCCATCGGCTAGTTGCAGGGACAGTCAGTCACCTCCCAGAGTGGGCCAACTGCCTTGTCCTTGTCTCTGACCCCCAGCCTTCCATTACGAGTGCAACAATGAGTCGGACAAGAGGGAGTTTGAGAAGGCTCTGGAGACGATCGCGGTGTCCTTCAGCAGCACGTGAGCGTGGGAGCCTGCGGGGCGGGGGTGGGAGAAGGTGGGTGCCCATGTGCCTCTTGGTGCTGACTCTTGGCCCTGCAGTGTGTCCGAGTTCCTCATGGGTGAAGTGGACAGCAGCACCCTCCTGGCAGTTCCTCCTGGGGATCCTAGCCAGGTGAGTAGAGGTGGGACAGGTGCAGCCCTGCATTCAGGTCCTGGATGCTGCATGGGGTCAGGTCTGCAGAACATGGCGAGTCACTCTGCTTTCTCTGTGGACTTCGATGTCCCTCTCTGTCCAGGGGGACAGTGACTGTCTCCTGCGGGGTGGGAATCCAGCAGGGTCTCACCTGTGTCTCCTTCCTATACAGTCCATGGAGAACCTATATACCCAGGGCAGTGAGGGCACCCCACCTAGCGCTGAGGACAGCGAAGCAGGTGAGTCTCCAGGGGCAGCCTGTGAGTGGTGGGTGCGTGGCGGAGGCTGGGGCGGAGCTGGGTGGAAAGGCTGAATGATGGGTGGGTGGTGGAGGGCTGGGGCTGAGCAGGCACCCCGCAGGCTGCCCGCCCCCCGAGGAGGTGGACAAGCTGCTGCAGCGCTGCGAGGGCGGAGTTGATGTCGCACTGCAGTACGCCAAGAACATGGCCAAGTACATGAAGGACCTCATTGGCTACCTGGAGAAGCGGACCACGCTGGGTGAGGGCTGGGATCCCAGCAGGTGGGATCTGGCGGCTGGGGGTCTGTGTGGGTGGGGAAGGCCTTGCCCCCACACCTCACATCCCTCCCGGCTTGCAGAGATGGAGTTTGCCAAAGGCCTGCAGAAGATCGTCCACAACTGCAGACAGAGCGTCATGCAGGAGGTGGGGGCCGGGCAGGCATGTGTGGGGGTCCCTCGGCCTGGGTGTGGGTCTCAGCCCCTGCGGGAGTGGCCCAAGGGCAGGGGCTGCCCCTCTATACCACGGAAGCTAACAGTGGCATGCAGGGACTGAAAGAGGTGGTGGGCTCGGGCTGCTGGGGCCGCCCCCTGTCCCGATGCCTCTCCACCGTGGTGACCACCTGCCCTGCCCCCACAGCCACACATGGCCCTCCTGTCCATCTACTCGCTGGCCCTGGAACAGGACCTGGAGTTTGGCCACAGCATGGTACAGGCAGTGGGCACACTGCAGACCCAGACCTTTATGCAGGTGGGCAGTGCCCGGGAGAGTGGGCTGGGCAGGGGTGTCGCTGGGGTCCCCACTCATGGCCTGTCTCGCCCCAGCCCCTGACCCTGCGGAGGCTTGAGCACGAGAAGCGTAGGAAGGAGATCAAGGAATCCTGGCACCGTGCGCAGAGAAAGCTGGTAGGGCCAGTGGGTGGGGTGGGCAGGGGTGGGACAGCCGGCCTTGGCGCAGGCTCTGCAGCGTGTGCCCTCGCCAGCCTCCTGCACATTCGTGGGGCTGGGGGGCCTTGCTCAAACATGCACCAGCCCCACCACCCCCAGCTGTGCAAGGGAGCACCCAGGCCTCCACCAGTACATATCAGAAAAGCGGGGGAATGGTGTCTCCTGTGCTCGCAAGGAGCGGGTCCCCGGGCTGGAGGGAGGCTGAGGCTCAGTCTGTTAGGCCTGGTGCATGCTCCAAGTTCCTCCCTATTATTCTTTTCTTGCTTCTCTTTCGGGTTGTTTAAAAGGCACTAGTGTCTTTTTGTTTGCTGTTTAGCTATGTTAGCAGAGTCTTTGATGACAAGCCCTCGCCTGTCTCCGTACAGCGTATACTGACAAATACCACCAAATACAACACGTCTCCCCACTTTTGTATGCTTGATGACAGCTCACTGAATGCCCTGTTCCGCTCCTGGCTTTTAACACTCATCTCCGTGTGGACAGGCTTGCCCCATATCAGTCCACATTGAAGCCACCTCGTTCTTTTTTTTTTTGACTGCACAAGGCTCAGCTGTAGAGGCTGTGTAGCTTATGTCCCTAAATCTGTATGGATGATCATTTTGGTTGTTGCTGAGCTGTTGCTGTTACAAATACCATTGCTGTGATGAGCTTGTGCCCCATCTCGAGAACTTGTGAGGGTTCAGTGCCCAAAAGGGAATGGCTGAGTCAAGGGGTGTGAGTGTAGGAACCACCCTCCCATGCCACAGCCGTGCTTTTCCTCTTCTGTGAACTCTTGGTTTGCATCCTTTGCTCGCTTTGGATTGACCAGTGGCTTATTATTGATTTGTCAGAGCTCTTTACATATAAGAGAATCTAGCTTTCAATGATGTAAATTACAGGTCCCCCTTCCCAGTTTATTGTTTGAATTTTGATTTTACCTATAACCTGCTTTGCCAGGTAGAAACCCCGTGATTGTTAGTAGCAGTCTTTTATAGTTTCTGAGTTTTGTGTCATACATTGAAAGGCCTTCCCACACTGGGGTTATTTTAAAAAATTCTCCCATGGTCTCTCCTAGTACTTGTATTGGTTCTTTAAGTCACTGATGACGTATGCAGTGAGGTGTGCCCCCCCACGAAAGCCTACTGATTTTTTTTTTTTTTTTTGTCTTTTTCCGTGTCTGGCAACGGTTCGCAACCCTCAGTGTCGCCCCTGTACCAGACCGGGACCGGCAACGGGATCGCAACCCTCGGTGTTGCCCCCGCGCCTCGCTCAGCCAGTGAGCGGGAACCGGTCTGTATGTGGGATCCGAACCCTCGACGGGAGCGCTGCCGCGCTTCCCAAGCGGCGCACTAGCGCAGTGTGCCACCGGGCCGGCCCAGCCTACTGATTTTTGACTAAGTGCCCTTCCTGCCAACTCTGAAGGTGCCTGGCATCCTTCCTGGACAGCCTAGCCTCTCTGTTCTCATCTGTGAGAGTGGAAATGAAGGAGACGGGCTCAAGACTGCAGCCTGCTCCTGCTAGTCAGTGTGGGTGTCAGTGGACGAGGCCGTTTGGGCCTCTGCTTGGAACTTAGCTGTGCCTCAGTTTCCCAAGCTGTAAAATGGGCACACCAGATGCCCATTCCTCGAATGAACTACTGCAAGTGTTGCCTCCCACTCTTCTGCTGTCGGTCACTGGGCAGGGAGGTTGCTTGCACGACTGGGCTGTGGGATCTTGGCACCAGACATGTGGGTGCTGATAGGGGAGGGAAGGGAGTGAGGAGCTGGGGAGGCCCAGTCCAGGCAGGTTTGGAACTGGTCTCACTCCCACGCCCTCAGCAAGAGGCAGAGTCCAATCTGCGCAAGGCCAAGCAGGGCTACGTTCAGCGCTGTGAGGACCATGACAAGGCCCACTTCCTGATGGCCAAGGCTGAGGAGGAGCAGGCGGGTATTGGGCCTGGGGCAGGCGGTGCAGCCTCCAAGACCTTGGACAAGCGGCGGCGGCTGGAGGAGGAGGCCAGGAACAAGGTGAGGGCAGGGGGGGGGGGGGGGGGGCAGCAGAGCATCCCCGAGGATGAGACCCAGGGGTGGCCTCTCCTGATGCACTGTGTGGGATTTCCCACCTCCAGGCCTTTGCCTGGGCCACGCCTCCTGCCAGGAATGTCCCTCCCGCCATTTCCTGCCTGGCTTACCCCTGAGGTTTCTGTGTGAGGCCTGGCAATGCCCTGAGGGCTGAGGCCTCCTTGTGTCCCCCCCACCCCCCAAGGCAGAGGAAGCCATGGCCACATATCGCACATGTGTGGCGGATGCCAAGACGCAGAAGCAGGAGCTGGAGGACACCAAGGTGACAGCGCTGCGGCAGATCCAGGAGGTCATCCGGCAGAGTGACCAGACCATCAAGTCGGTGCGTGCCGGGACTGCAGCTACGGGGGCGGGGCAGCAGCCCCTGCGACCTGCTGACCCTGCCATCATCTGTGCCCGCCCGCGCACAGGCCACCATCTCTTACTATCAGATGATGCACATGCAGACAGCGCCACTGCCTGTGCACTTCCAGATGCTGTGTGAGAGCAGCAAGCTCTATGACCCAGGCCAGCAGTACGCCTCCCACGTGCGCCAGCTGCAGCGCGGGGAGGAACCTGACGTGCACTACGACTTTGAGCCGCACATCTCCACCAATGCCTCGTATGCACAGCTGTGCAAGGGGTGGGGGGTGTAAGGGTGCCTCCGTGACCCCCATCACCACCCCACCTCCTTGCTCTTCCTCCCACCAGGTCCCCGGTCATGCGCGCCCGGAAGGGCAGCTTTAATGTTGGCGATGCGGCGGGGGCAGATGTCGCCGGCAGCCCCCCAAAGGAAGGGGGGCCCAATGAGGGGGCGCCTGCCAAGGAGCGCAGGGGTGAGTGCCTGACGGCGGCCAGGGGTGGGCGCTAGCTCCCTGTAGCCTGCCTCAGCCCTTCACCAGAGATGCCTCCTTCTGCAGGTGGGCGAGGACACCAGGTGCACAAGTCGTGGCCAATCTCGATCGCAGACTCCGACATTGGTCTGGACCCTGGCGCTGGCTCAGGTGAAGGGGCCTCCCCGGCTGGCTGGGGCCAGGGAGCTGTCACTCCTCCCAGGTCTCAGTGGCACTTCCACGCTGGAGTGATGGAGTGTACAGCTGGGCCTGCAGCCTGGTCCCTCCTGGCTCGGAGTGTCTGACAGCTCTGTTTCCTGCTCAGGGGACTTCAAGAAGTTCGAGCGGACATCGTCGAGCGGCACCATGTCATCCAGCGAGGAGCTGGTGGACCAGGCGGTTGGCACGGAGGCTTCAGCCTTTGAGCAGGGTGAGGGTCCGCTGACCCAGGTGTGGGGAGAGTAGAGGGTTTGGACACGGTCTCATTGGCCTGGCCCCGACCTGTCTCAGTGACACTGGCCGCCTGTTCTGCCCCCAGCTGACCTCAACAGCATGGCCCCTGAGCTGCCGGTTGCCATGCCCAGTGGGCCCTTCCGCCACGTGGGGCTGTCCAAGGCAGCGCGCACCCACCGGCTCCGGAAGCTCCGCACGCCCGCCAAGTGTCGCGAGTGTAACAGCTACGTCTACTTCCAGGGTGCCGAGTGCGAGGAGGTGAGGGGGGACGGCTGCGCACCTGCCGGCCTGTGCACGCTCAGAGAGGTCCCAGCCCAGAGCGGGGAGCAAATGTGGGGAGCAAACTGGAGCGTTTGGCAGTGAAGAGGGGGTGGGGAGGGCTCTCTGGCTGGACGGAGACCTGGAGGGTGAAAAGCACCCCAAGGGCATCAGAGGGAGAGAGTCCCAGGCAGAGGGCACAGCCAGTGCAGAGGCCCTGGGGCTGGGGCAGGAAAACACGGGGGCTGGAAGGAGAGGAGGCCAGAGTGGTGGGCCTGAGCAGCACCTGCCATCCACGAGAGGCGAAAGCAAGTGGGAGCCACAGCCTGGCTGTTTTTGGAAGCTGCTGTGGAGGGCTTACGAGGGGCTTCAGTGAGGAGGGCTGGAAGTGGAGCCTGGGCATCAGGGAGGGGTCCGGGGCTCACTCTGTGCCCGCCCCCAGTGCTGCCTGGCCTGCCACAAGAAGTGTCTGGAGACCCTGGCCATTCAGTGTGGCCACAAGAAGCTGCAGGGCCGTCTGCAGCTCTTTGGCCAGGACTTCTGCCAGGCTGCCCAAGGCACCCCCGACGGGGTACCCTTCATCGTCAAGAAGTGCGTCTGCGAGATCGAGCGACGGGCACTGCGCACCAAGGTGGGGATGTGGAGGGGCTTCAGTCATGGGGCAGGTACCGGAGGGTTGGAGGGCCCTGGCCAAGGCTGACCACTGCCCCCGCAGGGCATCTACCGGGTCAACGGGGTGAAGACGCGCGTGGAGAAACTGTGCCAGGCCTTTGAGAACGGCAAGGAGCTGGTGGAGCTGTCCCAGGCCCCGCCCCACGACATCAGCAATGTCCTCAAGCTCTACCTGCGCCAGGTTAGAAGGGCCGAGCCCAGAGCTAGCGCCTGGGGGAGGGGTGGCGCGGGCATGTGCAATGCTGGGTGGGGCGTGGCCAGAACGCGATGAGCGGGACCAGCAGTAGGCAAGAGTGGTGGTGCTGGGCCAGGCGCGTGGCAATAGCAGGTGCAGGTGTAATGCTGGGCTGGGGCCTTGGGAACCACTCTGCTCTGGGTGGGGGCGGAGCTTGACTGGGCGTGGCCGTATAGGAGGGGGCGTGGCCCGTGCTCGGCAGGGGTGGGGCTGAGGCTGGGGCGTGGCCATGGCAGGAGCGGGTCTGATGCTGGGTTGGGTCAGGAACAGGCGCTACACTGCAGGGGGTCTGAACGTGGTGGGGCGTGGCCAGCGCTTTGGCAGGAGGGGCTGAGGCTGTAATGGGGGCGGGTCTGAATCAAGCCGGGTGGGCGTGGCTGGCACGTGGCCGTGGCAGCCAGGCCCACTGACCCTCCCCGTTCTGATGTCCGCAGCTGCCCGAGCCACTCATCTCCTTCCGCCTGTACCACGCGCTCGTGGGGCTGGCCAAGGACAGCCTGAAGGCAGAGGCTGAGGCCAAGGCGCTGAGCCGAGGCCGGCAGGACGGCTCCGAGAGCGAGGTGGCAGCCGCGGCCATGGCTGGCCGGCTGCGGGAGCTCCTGCGCGACCTGCCGCCCGAGAACCGAGCCACGCTGCAGTACCTGCTGCGGCACCTGCGCAGGTGAGGGCCGGCGGGTGGGGCGAGGGTGGCGGACGTCCCCGGGCCATTCACGCCACGCTGCCCCCTCCCTACCCCTCAGGATCGTGGAGGTGGAGCAGGACAACAAGATGACCCCCGGGAACCTGGGCATCGTGTTCGGGCCCACGCTGCTGCGGCCGCGGCCCACCGAGGCCACCGTGTCCCTCTCCTCCCTAGTGGACTACCCCCACCAGGCCCGCGTCATTGAGACCCTCATCGTCCACTATGGCCTGGTCTTTGAGGAGGATCCTGACGAGGCACCTGGGGGCCAGGTGAGGGCGTCGGTCCCACACAGGGCTGTGCACTCGGGGCAGGGATGAACATGCTTGGGGTTTGGACAGGGCAGTTAGGGGAGGCCTGTGACTCGTCTTTTAAGTAGAGTTTGGGGCAGAGTCCCGGTCCCTGCAAAGGCCTTGCAGCCACCCCCTGCCCCTTTCCTGTGCCCATCCCCGCGCTTGCAGCACCATCTGCGCTGGCTCAGCCTGGCCCACTCTGCCACTTTACCCAGCCGCTGGGTTCTAACTTCACCGCCTCCCGCTTTCATTTCTTCAAGTTGTGTTCGTTTCCTTTCCTAACAGTATCTTGCTCCTTTCTCCTGTTTTCAAGTTCTTGTTGTGTTTCTTTATCCATCTCCTCTCTCTCTCTGTCACCCCTTGTGTTTAGGGGCAGCAGGTTCCTGGGTTCCCCCTCCTGCCCACGTGGGAGCCCAGGAGGCCAGACCTGAAGGTTGGCAGCCTGGGGTGCAACTCAGGACAGTGGCTGCTGCAGCTCCAACGTTGGTGTCCACCTGGGGCTTGGCCTCTTTGGCCAGAGTGTTCTCCCGCAGGAAGAGCTCTCAGGAGAATTCCCAGGGCGGTTCCGGGGTTGGAACAGTTGTGGCTCCTGTTAAGAGCTGACCTTCGGGAGAGCTGGTGTAGTCACAACCTCAGCAGTAGTGGGTGTTCATCATTTCTCTGGTTTTGTGTAATTGGTAATTTACCACACAGAAAACAGAGCCCCCGCCCCTCCCTGACCTCTCTTCTGCCGTGCAGGATGGGTCGTCCAACCAGCGGGCAGAGGTGGTCGTCCAGGTGCCGTACCTGGAGGCAGGCGAGGGGGCTGCCTACCCCCTGCAGGAGGAGGCGGAGGACGAGGGTCGAGGTGAGCACGGGTGGCCACCACCACCAGGTCACGCCAGCCAGGGCTGTACATACACAACAGCGTGGCCACTTCGCGGGGCCCGGAAGCTGCATGTCTTGTGGATTTTGTCTGCCACGGAGACCATATTTGTCAACTGTCCATTTGTTTTCCTTTAATCTGTTGAGAAGTGGGCAACTTGAATGTGGACGTGACGCCTGCGTGTGTGGTGGCTGTTGGTGCCAGGCGCCAGGCCAGGCTAAGTGCTTCACCGTGGGTGCGTGGTTTCCAAGAGACAGAGCTTGGGTCAGGTGGGGTTGGACTCACAGTGGCTAATGCGGCCGACCCCGGGTCTCCCTTCTGGTCACGGGACACCTCTGTCCGTCTCTCTTGTGTTTCTCTATCTCTGTCTTTCCCAGAATCCCAAGTTGCTTCCAATGATTCTGACTCAGAGCTGGAGGAGGCCTCTGACCTGCTGTCTTCATCAGGGGCTAGCGCCCTGCAGCACCTGAGGTTCCTGGAGAAGCAGGAGAGCGAGGCCAGCCTGGAGGAGGGTCCCCGCAGCTGCAGTGGCAGTGAGGAGCACCTGGGGGCCATGGCTGGGGAGGACGAGGACGAGGACGAGGATGAGGATGGGGAGGGCCAGGGCCCCGCCCCCGCCCAGCAGCTCTCGGCGTATAACACCAACCAGTCCAACAACGTGGCGCAGGTCTGGCTGCCCACCATGAGGCTCCGCGGCGGGAGGATCGCGGTGGGCACTCGCTGGGAGAGGCGGCCGGCATTTGTCTGAGGCGGTGATCGGGAACCATTACTGGCTTCTCTCCTGCTGGCTTTTGTCCCCCTGGGCTGTCCCGGGGTCAGCGGCATAGACCAGCGTGTTGTCTGTTCTGGGGTCATTGCAAGAGAGCCTGGACTTGGATGCTCCTGTTTGCAGGGGATCCCTCCTCCATGCCACCCAGCTGGGAGGGCAACGCTGGTGCCTCCTCCTGGAAGCTTCCAGGAGCGTGGGACGGCAAGGCTATGGGGTCTGCCTGCGCTCCCACACCCAGCTCTGCTGAGCTGGAGGAACTCTGCTCTCTTGTGAAGTCACCCTGGCCTTCCTGTTGGCGTCCACAGGGCTGTGAATGGGGTGACTTTGTCCCCACTCAGCATTTGGTGGCAAGCTCTGCCCTGCTTTCTGGTCCTCATGTTGCTTGGAGTGGACACAGTGTCAGGGTGAAAGGCCATTCTGGAAGCGGCGGAGGTGGGGGTGGTGGCTGGACTTTGGCGCAGCCTCCTGGGCTATGGGACACCAGCTTCAGGACACTCCCTTCTCCAGAAAACCAGGTTTAGACACCTGGAGTTTAGGTACACGGTGAAGTCTCTCACGGGTCATGATATAGTTTTGTGACATGCACATTTATTTTGCTTACAATAAAGTTTTTATTATGTTTGTGCTCTGTGGCGGTGGCAGCCCTGGAAGGGGTTGCGGAGGGAGACAGAGGCCCCTTCAGCGTCTCCTGGGCTTCCTCACTTGCCAAAGGGCCCAGTGAGGAGCCTGAGCCCCGCTGTGCAGACATTCCACGTCAAATGACCGTTTCATATAAGCTCACAGCTCAGGGTTGTCCAGACTGTTCAGATGACGGGCACGTTCTCCATCTGTGAGGTCCCTATGTGACCACCAAGCTCTGGAAATGTGGCCACTGTGCCTGCAGACCTGCATTTTATTTTATAGTTATTTTGGTTGCTAATCGGTACTGGGACCCTAACCCTGGACCTTGGTATTATGAGCTCCATGCTCTAACTGAGCTCCCCGGCCAGCCCCAGAACTACATTTGAAATGTATTTAGTTTTAATTTATTTAAACGGAAAAGCCTCAGGAGGGTAGTGGCCACGTCTTAATCCTCCGTGTGGAAAAGGTGAGTCTGCTCCACTGTCCCTCACTTGGACAGGGTGGCCCCTGGGGGCCCTGCCCACGCCTAACCCAGAGGCAAAGATCCTAAGGAATCCCACAGGCCTACTCAGCAGAAAAGAGGCCAGCTTTTCCTTCCGTGCAGGAGAATTAGCCAGAATTCACAGCCTCTCATGATAAAAGCAACTAGAGGAAGAGGGCCCTTCCCTTCCTGTTGAAAAGCAGCCACCAAAACCTGCAGGAGACCCTAGGCTCAGATACACAGCCACCACATGCAGGCCCTCTCCTCCCCTCACTCTCACCTGCAGGAGCTTTCTAAAAAAGAATCAAAAGGAGACATTTGCAGCTACTTACAGCTCAGTGTTGGTTTTAGTAAACAAAGGTCTCCTAGCCCCCAGGCAGGCCCACCCTTTATGTGTGGCGTGCCACCACGGCAGACTTGAGGAACTGCAACAGGACGTCTGGCCCACAAAGCCGAAAAGTGCTGTCTGACCCCCCCCCCCCCCC
>NW_007730743.1:90945-92111 GCF_000696425.1 Galeopterus variegatus | reverse complement strand
AAAGCCGAAAAGTGCTGTCTGACCCCCCCCCCTTTTTTTTGCAGCTGGCTGGTGCAGGGATCAAACCCTGGACCTCCTCTTATCAGCACCATGCTCCAACCAACTGAGCCAGCCAGCCAGCACCTCAGCCTACGTTTTTGTTTATTTTTCAATCTACATTTTTAAAAGGTCCAAAGAAAGAACAGGCAGAACTATCTGTGGGCTGGCCGGTTAGCTCATTCGGTTAAAGCAGTGTTACAACACCAAGGTCATGGGTTTGGATCTCCACACTGGCCAGCTGCCACAAAAAAGGAAAAAGAACTATTTGTGCCGGGTCTTCAGCTGAGCAGCAGCTTCCCTACGTGTCAGCATTACTGAAACAGCAAATGGCACGAAAAACACCCCATTCTCAGGTGCCAGAACATCCCTCGAGCCTGGCCTGTGAACAGATTCTCCTAATGCTCTTAAAAGAGACCAGGGAGCCAGTGCCTGGTTCACACGTGACTTTCTGATTTACAGTTCACAGGGTATCCACCTTCAGGTAAGGCTTGACCCAGGCTCACAGGACATCCTGGTGACCAGGAAGCTGCGTGAAGGCCGGGCCCCTCTCCTCCTTCACCCCATCCACCCTGTTGCAGAAGCCCTGATGTGCATGGCCAGGGACTTATCTGCCCTGCTCAGGCAATGGCCCACTCCTGGGCCAACCTTGGGGAACAGGTACACGTAGGATCTGGTCCCAAAAGAGTGAGGGTGTCAACTCCCAGAGGACAGCCAGGTGCTTCTGGGAGGAGGGCTGGAAGCTGGGCAGTGACACAAACTTCTCCACACCTTCTAAATGACATGTGAGGCCACCCAGATGGGACACAGCACATCTGCCCCAGCATCAGAGTAAAGCAAACCCAGGCAAAATGCAAATGCGATTTTCACAGACATCACCAGCACTGACTCTAGAATTCCTTCCCAAGGGCCAATACTCAACAATAGCCAAGATGATTTTTTCAATGTGGTAAAATATACATACTTACATCTTAACCACGTGTAAGTGCACAGCTCAGTGGCATTAAGCACATTCACATTGTTATGCAAACATCACCACCATCATCTCCAGAACTTTCTCAGTGTCCCAAACTGAAACTCTGTCCCCATTAAACACTCACTCCCCAGCCCGCTCCCCAGCCCCTAGCACC
>NW_007730743.1:81837-90344 GCF_000696425.1 Galeopterus variegatus | reverse complement strand
TCACAGACATCACCAGCACTGACTCTAGAATTCCTTCCCAAGGGCCAATACTCAACAATAGCCAAGATGATTTTTTCAATGTGGTAAAATATACATACTTACATCTTAACCACGTGTAAGTGCACAGCTCCGTGGCACTAAGCACATTCACATTGTTATGCAAACATCACCACCATCATCTCCAGAACTTTCTCAGTGTCCCAAACTGAAACTCTGTCCCCATTAAACACTCACTCCCCAGCCCGCTCCCCAGCCCCTAGCACCCCCCATTCTACTTTCTCTCCAGATCTGATGACTCTAGGGACCTCCTATGAGTAGACTCACAGTGTTTATTCTTCTGTGAAGGCTGTATTATTTTAGTCAATTTCTTTTTTTTTTTTTAAAGATGACCGGTAAGGGCCGGTCTGTGGCTCACTCGGGAGAGTGTGGTGCGGATAACACCAAGGCCATGGGTTCGGATCCCATATAGGGATGGCCGGTTTGCTCACTGGGTGAGCGTGGTGCTGACAACACCAAGCCAAGGGTTGAGATCCCCTTACCGGTCATCTTTAAATTAAAAAAAAAAAAATTAATTAATTAATTAAATAGATAGATTAAATAAATAAATAAAATAAAATAATTTAAAAAAAATAATAAAGATGACCGGTAAGGGGATCTTAACCCTTGACCTGGTGTTGTTAGCACCACGCTCTCCCAAGTGAGCCACAGGCTAGCCCTTTGTCAAGACAATTTTAAGAATCTATGTAAGTATATCTGGAGAAAAAGGGGGGACTTGTTTTACCTATTAGACATACTATACAACTATAATTCAAAAAACTTCAACTGATCATTGGAAAGGCAGAGGGAATCCTGAAACAGATCTCTGTGTGTCTGAGTTACATGTGAATGGCACTTCAGGGTGGCCTGGAAAGGATCTGCCTCCAATAAAGCGTCCAGACCACTGTCTGTCTGGGGAAGAAAAGGCTACATCCCTATGCTGTATGATGTCCAGAAATAAATTCTAGATGGACCGAAGACCTACTTGCAAACACTGAAACTATTAATGGATACTTAGGAAACATAAAAAAAGTGAAGAAAGTTTTTGCAAATCATGTGTGTGGTAAGGGACTTGTATCTAGAATATACAAAGAATTCCTACAATTCAATAATAAAAAGACGGGCCGGCCCGGTGGCGCACTGCTACAGTGCTCCGCTTGGGAAGCGTGGTGGCGCTCCCGCCGAGGGTTCGGATCCCACATACAGACCAGCTGCTCACTGGCTGAGCGAGGTGCAGGCACGACGCCGAGGATTGCGATCCCGTTGCCGGTCCCGGCCCAGTGCAGGTGCGACACTGAGGGTTGCGATCCGTTGCCGGTCACGAAAAAAGACAAAAAGGAAAAAAAAATAATAATAATAATAAAAAGACAACCCTTTAAACCTTTTTTTTATTTGGAGGCTGCTGCCTGGTAGAGGGATCCGAACATTTGACCTTGGTGTTATCTATCAATACCGCACCCTAATCAACTGAGCTAACTGGTCAGCCGCTAAAAAGACAAATAACCCAATTAAATAATGGGCCAAGCATCTGCACAGACATTTCTCCAAAGATGATACTAAACTGGCCAACGAGCACATAAAAAGATGTTCGACATCATTAGCCATCACGGAAAAGTAAAGCCATGAGACACCACTTCACACCTATGAGGACGGCTACAATAGAAAAGACGTAGGACAGTGCTGGTGAGGATGTGCAGAAATCGAAGCCTTTGTGTAGGGAGGTGGGGAGGTATGACGGGGTAGACACCATGTGACAGTCTGGCAGTTCCTAAAAAGGCTAAAAATCGATAGCCCAGCAATTCCACTCCTGGGTGTACACCAAGAGAAGAGTACACATGTGTCCACAGCAGTGTGATTCACAACAGCCAAAAGGGGGAACAACCCAAGTGTCCGTCCACAGATGAATGGACAAACACAGTGTGGCCCATCCACACAGTGGAACATGACTCAGCCGTGAACAGGAACAAGGCGGGCCGGCCCGTGGCTCACTCGGGAGAGTGCGATGCTGATGACACCAAGGCCCCGGGTTCGGATCCCATATAGGGATGGCCGGTTTGCTCACTGGGTGAGCGTGGTGCTGACAACACCAAGTCAAGGGTTAAGATCCCCTTACCGGTCATCTTTAAAAAAAAAAAAAAAAAAGAAAGAAAAGGAACAAGGCTTTGACAAATGCTACACGGGGACGAAACTTGAACACATCACACACAGTGACAGATGCCAGACACAAAAGGCCACACAGTGTGTGACTCCATTTATATGAAATGTCCAGAACAGGCCAATCCACAGAGACAGTTGGATTCATGGTTGCCAGGAGCTGGGGAGGGGGCAGGGAGTGACTACTGATGGGGATGGGGTTTCCTCTTGGGGTGATGAGAATGTTCTGGAACTAGAAGAGATGGTCGCACAACACTGTGAAAGTACTAAAAACACTGAGCTGTACAAGGATGAATTGTACGGTATGTGAATTATACAATAAAACTATAATTAAAGGAGGGAAAAATACAAACAACTGCTTTTAACCTGGGTCAGCAAGGCCTTCTGAAATCAGACATGAAGGGGGTAAAACAGTGTGATCCGAAGCTGCTTCTTTGTTGCATGTGCAGGGGAAATGACTCCTGCACACAGGCACTGCGTGCGAGGGGAGGGTGACCCACGCTCACACTTGAGGGCACGTTTGGACATAGAAGTGGAGCCCCACATGGGTGTAAACCAGACAGCATGACATGGGTGTCGCTGAGCTGACCCTGCATGCTCAGAGCAAGGCCACCCACCCAATACCTTGTTACTCACCAGTGGTTTTTGAGACAAATTTATTTACTCAAAATATCTTTAGTCTTTGAGAATATCCAAGATTCTGTGGCACCTGAAAACCCCACAGGAGCCATGACCTGGCATCTGGCTGACTGCAGAGTGCTCACGGTCCAGAGGCAGGGGTGACGTGGAGGCAGGTGACGTGGGCTGTGCGTCGGGACGCCTCAAGGGAGGATGAGGTGCTGGGTGGCTGAGACTCCAGGAGGAGGAGGCAGCGGCTAGTGGGAGGCGCGGCCCCTAAGCTCCCGCCTGTGGTGGAGCCAGTGCCGGGCTGAGCAAAGGCTCAGGATGTGACGCCTGCTGCCCTCAGCCAGGCCCTCTGTCTGGGGTCTTGTCCTTCCTGAGGACCCACCCCTCGTGGATCCACAGGTGAACCCTCACGCAGGGAAGGTGGACCGCGACAGCAGCTGCCTGCCCTGGGGAGTACCAGGGCCAGCACAGGAAGCTTCAGGAGAGGACTGGATTCCCGCAGGGCAGGATGCAGATGGTGGCCACTGTCTGTCAGTCCGTCTCCAGGGACTGAGCAAGAGGAAGGAGGGCAGTCACATGGGCTGGGCAGACCCAGGCTGGACAGGAGACCCATGCCCACCTAGTGTGGAGGATGGCTGGGGGTACGGGGGGGGCAGGGGAGTGGCACTAGCTGCTCACTCCTGTCTGGGAGTCACACAGGCATAGGCAGTGGCCCTGACCTTGCAGAACTAGGCCAGAACCATCAGGCAGAACCAGCGACAGGCCTAGTCTAAGCACGGGGACAGCCTGCTGGGCCAGCACCTCAGGGCGTCGATGTGGGGGGACGCAGGGAAGCCAAGAGGGTCACTCCAGCACAGATGTTGTCCTCCCAGCTCCCAAGACTGGGGCCAGCCCCTCCCCAGATGCCCACTCAGGGCTCATCCCAGGACAGAGCTAGAACCTTCCCAAACACCGACAGGAAGAGGCAGACACCGCAGTTCTGACACCCACCCCGGCGGCGGGCACGGCTCTCCTGCTGTCTTACCTGTGGGTGCGGCAGCTATTGCACCAGCCGGTAGGTGATGTATCTGCCTGCTGTCTCGCTGGGCCGGATGATCTTGACCACCTGCAGACACAGGAAAGCAGGAGCTGCAGGGCTAGCAGAGGCTCAGCAGGGCAGGCAGCCCCAGAATGCCAATGCCCCAAGAACCCTGGGGGTCACACTTTTCTCCGGGCCTTGGTGGCCCTGGCTTGGGGTGTGGTCCCAAGGGTCATTCCAGGCCCCTGCCTGAGGGAGGCTGCGCAGAGCAGCTGCAAAACCGCCCTTCTCTGGAGAGGAGCCTCCCATACCTGCCCTCGTTTGATCCCAAAGTAGCGCGCCACGGGGTCTCCCGCCTGGATCCTGGGCAGCTGGTTCTCCCGAAGTTTACTGGGAAGCAGTCAGGGAAAACACCAGGCTGGGCTGTCTAGGAGTTGGGGACAGGGTACGAGAAGCCCAAAGGGCCAGGGGGAGGGACGGGGAAGGAGGAACAGGGAAGGATACTATCGGGCCAACAGCTCCGTCACCTCCTCCTTGGTCATGACCACGTGCTCTGGGACCAGCTGAAAAAGAGGAACCTGCCAGTTGTTGCCAGGGGCCGTGAAAGACCCCAGTCCCAGTGTTCTCAGGATGGCCACCACAGACCCCTGCCATGCCTCAAGATGGAGAAAGGGCGGGCTGGCAGAGCAGGGTGGCTGCGGCATGAACCATCAACCCAGGTGCTAGAGAGCGTCTGCACAACTCCTTGGTTGAACCCACCCCACCCTGACTCCACCGTGGGTGGGGAGCCTGGTGCCCATAGTCACCAGCCTGGAGGCACAAACCAGACACACCTCCTCATCAGTGTTTTCTACCCCGTTGGCAGTACTGAGGCTGTCGGAAAACACAGGTCCCTCTCCCTCCCTTAGTCTGCAGGCCAGGGTGGAACCTGGAAATCTGCACTGCTAACAAGTTCCTGGGTGACGCTGCTGCTGCTACAGGCCTGGGGGCCCTACTTTGAGAACCCTCATTCCACTTTCCTCACCAAAGCTCCCCACCGCAGGGATGGGAGGGCCAGCCTCAGGACCTGCAAACCCTGCACCTCTGCTGGCCCCAAACAGGCAGGTACCCCTATGACTGTCACTGGCCCAGCCCAGTGCCCCTGTGCACGGCCCCCAGAGCCCAGGCACCCACCTCGTGCTCAGTGATGTTGATGAGCAGCTCCTGCTGCAGAAACTGCTCCAGGATGTACTTGGGAGCCATGTCAATCAGAGACTGGAAGAGAAGCCAGGCTGATGCTAAATGTACTCTCCTCTTGTGCCCCAGTGAGAATCCTATGTCATAAAGCAGAGAAAACCCCACCCCTGCCTGCCATGTTTCTCCACATTGAAAGGTCTGCTCCACTAAGGGCCCAGCATGTTCTGATCTGCCAACCTGCTCCCAGAGGCTAAGCCAGAGCTGGCCACGTCCCCCACCCAGGTGGGCAGGGGAAAGTACTTACCCGCTCTCCCTCCCAAACGGCTACCCTGGGCTTGGTTCTGCCCAACAGGTCCCCCAGGGGTCCCCATATCACAGCTCGTCCCCCCACCAAGCAGGAGTGACATGCACATCCCTGTCCAGGCAGGATGACAGCTCAGGGGCCGGCAGGCACCTCCTCAGAGTCTCCAAGTCCCTGAAGCTACCTCAGAGCTGAGGGGTGCAGTGCCCACCCGGGACTAGGGTTGCCCAGGTGAAAACCGACTGGCTGGGGCCCCAGGGGAGGCGGCAGCAAGGGGAAGTGGGGTGTGCAGGCAGAGGCAGGATGGGAAGCGGTCAGGCTCGCTGCAGACACATGCCGCTTCCTGCATGGGAGCTGGGCCCGGGCCGGGTGCCGGGCTGGGTACTACCTGCTTGGCGGAGGGCGTCATGCCCTGCTGCACCACGATAAGTGCCCGCGTGATGTTCTCCTCCTGCATCCGCTGGCAGTACACCTTGATGGTCTTGATGCCCACCTTGGGCTCCTCTGCAGACAGAGCAGATGGTGGCCAGTGTGCCTGGGGCCCTGCTCGTCCCCACACATGCCACGCCCCCCTCCCCCCCCAGGGCACCTGGATCCTGGCCGCTTCCCTCTCTGGGGCCTCAGTTTCCCTGTCTGCAGAACAAGACCTGAGAAGGGGCTTCTCAGGACTGGGGAGCTGAAGGGCACCCTAAGCCCACCTGGCTTAGTGTGTCGCTTTTGGAGGTGGGTCTGGGAATCTGGGTATGGTCGGGGGCCCCAGGCAGTTCTGACGTCTGGGAGACACCAGATCAATTGGTTCATTTAGTCTTGAGAGGCCGAGATGCTCAACATGGCGAGATGAAGGTGGTGGACCCGGGGAAATACCATCCCACCAGGGAGATAGCCCACCCTCTCCTACACTGCTAGGGCTAAGGATCCTCACATACTGGGCAGCACATAGGGCAGGGTGCCTAGACCCAGCAACCTAGGAGGTGAGGAACCAGGCACTGCTGCCAAGACTCCAGGCTGCGCTGTGTACACAGCACATCTGCTCAGTGACCACGCTCCCCTCAGAGCCTCTGCCCACCCATGGGCAGGGTCTGGGCTGGATGTTGTCCCCATACCCCATACGTGCTAAAGTCATAACTGTCACCACATCAGAATGTGACTGTGGAGTCTTAAAGGTAATTCAGATAAAATAAACTCACTAGGTTGGACCCTAGCCCATAGGACTGGTGTCACCATAAAAAGAGAAAATTAGGACAGAGACACACACATACAAGAATGATCACGTGAGAATAAAGAGAGAAGACAGTGTCTATACGCCAATGAGAGGCCTCAGGAGGAACCAGCTGTGCCGGCACCTCGATGTCAGACTTCCACAACTAAGAAATAAATCTGCTGTTTAAGCTGCCCATTCTTATAGCAGCCTGAACTGATAAATACAGACAGAAACCTCAATCCTGTCCTGTGTCACATCCCAGAGGAATGACACACCTAGTCATCCAGAGCCCAGGAAGTGAAGGAGGTACCCAACCTTCGACCCCCAGGCAGGTTCGGGGGGGGGTCATGAGATGGCTCCATGGGTGGTGGATGATTAGACACCAAACTCTCCATACACAGGAGACGCTTCCTTTACAAAGTGCTACTTGGGTCTGCCCAGCAAACTTTCCTGCCCAGCCCTTGATTCTAGGCCCTGGGTGGGATCCATACGGTGCTCCCGACACAGCCCCCACTTTGAAGGATTTGAGAGAGTGTGGCTGGGGAGGCAGCCCTGCTGGGTCTCGAGAAATGATGAGGTGGGAGGTGTGGTGTGGGATCGCAGGGACAGGGCAGGGGCCATGGTCCAGCTGAGGAGGGAGTCACGGGGAAGGAGAGTGGTGAAGCTGGACTGATGGCCAGGGCCCAGAAACTGGACCTGCACCCGCAGGCCAGGCTGGGGGAGCGAGGAAAACATCGGTAGAACTGAGGTACTGAGGGCTGGGGGTCTAGTGGGAAGCTACGCATCTTCCTCCAGGTCAGACAACACGGACAAGGAAGAGAGGAGACCAAGGAGAAGGAAACTGGAAAAGACGCCAGCCAGCGGAGGGCTCAGAGGTCAACAGCATCGACCACAGCGAGGAGGGGGAGGGGAGCTTTCCTCCTGGGCTGGGCAGAAGGAGAAGGCGGGTACTACGGCTGGCACTGGAGTGGACGCTCAGGTGACCCCATCAGAACCGTGACCCCAAGGGCTCTCACCTGGGAAGAAGACGAACATCTGGTCAGTGGGGTCGTCGTTGTGGGCTACCAGCACAGTGAGATCTGTGCGCCGTGGCCGCCCTTCACTCGGCTTGTCCCCAAACTGGGCTTTGAACTCCTCCAGCGTCTGGTCCAGCTCGTCCTGGGTCACCAGGTAGCCGCGGTCGTGGCACAGCTGCGGAGACAAAGAGCCAATGTAACCCAGGGCAGAAAGGGGAATGTGGCAAGAGCTCACCAAACAGCGTTCAAACCCTGCAGCCCAGCTGTGGCTGCCTTAGGGGGGATGCAAGCTGGATTTACTGAGGCTGCTCAGGGCGACAGGATGGGGAAGTAATTACAGTGCGGTGGCCGAACACTCCCATGGGCCACGTGATCAGGCTCCTGTCACCCTCGAGTCCGCACAGCCACCCCACAGGATGGGACCAGGGTGATACCCAGAGGCTCAGGGGTGTCCACCCGTGACCGTGGCCACCCAGCCTCGCAGGAATCTGGATGCAACTACAGCCCAGCAGCCGCACGCAGCCCTCCTGACCGCTCTGCAAAGCTACCGCAAAGACAGACGGGAAGAGCTGTGACCTCGGGCTGACAGTCCCTCAGGAGGGGGACTCAGGCTGCGGCCTCTTCTCCACGGAGAAGAGCGGCTGGACGACAGGCTCTGACCCGCCCTTCTCCACGGAGTCCTTTCCCAGCCCAGCCACTCTAAGAGCCCCGGGGTCCGAGGCGAGGCCCAGCGCTACCGGTCCTCACGCAGGCGTTTGCCGCGCTTCCAAAACCACAGGCTCCACCTGCCGCAGACCCCCGGGCACCGGCTCGGGGCTCAAAGTCCCCATCTCCAGCCCCAGGGATGGCACCGGACGCCCCAGGTCCAGGCAGCGACAGAAGGCGCGGCGGGACGGCAGGGCGGAGCAGGGGCTGTCCCCGAGCGCGCCCCCGTCCTTCTCCTCTGGCCTCCGCACCGGGCCCAGCCCCCCGCCCACA
>NW_007730743.1:75711-80837 GCF_000696425.1 Galeopterus variegatus | reverse complement strand
CCCCCGAGCGCGCCCCCGTCCTTCTCCTCTGGCCTCCGCACCGGGCCCAGCCCCCCGCCCACATCGGCCGCCGCATCCGGGACCCTCGGAGCCTCGGCTCGGCCACCGAGCGCCCTCCCGACGCCGCGCAAGGCAGGCCTGGGCGGACCCAGCACCGGGGCCTCGGGAGGCCGCACAGGCGGCGGTCGGGGGAGAGGCCGGGCTCGACGCTCCCGCACGGCGCGGCCGCTACCCAGGGGCGCCCGGCGCTCCTCACCTGCATTATGGTCTTACGAATCTTCCAGAGCCGGTAAGTCTCCTCCTCGTCGTCCATGGCCGCCGCCGCGCGCACCCACGACGCATGCGCCCGTGAGGATTCGCGCGGACGACGCCTGCGCAGAATCCCGCTCAGGCCTCATCTCGCCCACGCATGGCTGTCATCGGCGAACGCCTGAATGCAGCAACGTCCGGCACCGGCAGCGCCACGGACAGCTCGGCATTTCCGAGAACGGCCGTTGGCTGTGCGAGGACCTCCACCCCACGGCTCTCGCGAGGCTTTCGCCGCACGGCCTCTCGGGACTTGTAGTTTCCGCACCACTGCCACCTCCGGGTGGCGGTTTAGAATCCCACGAGGCAAAGGCGAGGTGTGGGCGGGGAAACTGAGGCCCGGGCGGGATCAAGGGTGGGCTCGGCTTCTAGAGACGGTAGGGGTTAGGGTTAGGGTACTCTAGAAACATGTGTGCATCGAACTGTAGGTTTTCGCAGTTGGCTCTTGGCCACGTCCAAGTTATCGCTGCTGAGCCTCAGTTTCCCCGTCTGTGCAATGGAAAGAATAAAGTGTTTCTATTTTAGAGGGCTGAGTGAGACTCTTTGGAAGGGATTGGCACAGCTCCAGGCGCCCTGAGCCCCAGCCCTGTCTGGCCTGGGTTCCCCACCTCCCCTGGGCTCTCCATGTCTTTCCAAACCTGGCACTGTCTCCCCTAATCCGGGAAGGAGGGTCGCCCAGCCCAGCGCCCAGTGCCCGGGAGGCGATCAGTAACTTCTCATTCAATGGTACATTAACTCAGTGAATTCGGCACTTACTGTGCAACCTCAGGGCAGGCGCCCCTTGCATTCCAGGAAGAGACGGGATAAAAAACAGTGAACGTAGGAAATACATGAAGAAGTATGTCAGAGGGGACAACGCTATGGAGAAAGAAATATAGAGCAGGCTGACGGGGGGGGGGTGCACTGTCAAACAAGGTCAGGGGACACCACTAGGACAGATTCAAGCAGACACCCCCAGGCGGGCGGGAGGCCCAGGAGGTCTGGAGAAGGCCTGTTGGGAGAGCTCCTGAGGCTGTTAACGGACCCTTCGAAAAGGAAAGAAGAAAAAACTCAGAAGTCAAATGGTTGGTGTTAGAAAAGCAGATGTATTCAGCTGAAGGAGATGGTGGGCTGTCCCATCTCAAAGATTTACACTTACTGAGGGGTTTTTAAAGGAAGGCCTGAGGGAATGGAATGTGGGAGGTGAAAAGCAGGAGAGCAGGAGACGCGAGCTATGAGGGGTCCGTGTCAGTGGGTCAGGTACAAGGTCTCGCCAAGGCCTCGGCTGGTTTCTGTTCTCATCTTCGCTGTTATCTCAGAACCTTGCAAGATTTTGATTTGCGCCAGTGCACTTGGCTAGTGCCCAAGGTCAGCTTCCAGTCGTTTGGGCTTGATCATTTCTCAAAACTCTACAAATCTCAAAGAAAGAACTGTTAGCTTTGCAAAGTACTAATTAGCTTCTTTGCCTTGTTTTCCTACTTAGCGAGCAAGATAAGAAAGTCAGGGGATGGGAAGCAAGAGTGGAGAGAAAAAACTGTCCTTTTTAATATCCTACACCACCCCCACCCCCCACCCCCGCAGCCCAGGCAGCTTTAGGTCCCAACATGGCTTCCGTCCTGCTCACTCCAACAGCTGCACCTGCCTCGTGTGCTGGCAGCACCCAGGCTGTGCGGGGCACGGGGTAGGAAAGGAGGTCAGAGGGTGAGATGGGGCTGGAGGTTGATTGGGATAAAAAGTTCGGGTTTTCTTTGCAGCCGTTGCAATGTTTGGGGCGGCTGTGCTGGAAACACTCTGTTGGGAGCCAGAACAGAAGCAGAGACCAGGAGGGGGCTGTGGAAGCGTCCTGCCCGTCGTGGGGGTGGCTCTGAAGGCCAAGCCCACAGGATTTGCAGATTTTACGATGGGGGAGATGAGACAGAGGAGAGAGGCAGAAGAGGGACAGGGCTGCCCCTGCGTGGGGTGGGACAGACCCAGGGGGACAGATGTAGGGGTCAGATTGGGAGTGGGGTCTTGGCGTGGAGTGTGGAACTCCCGTGGGACCCCAAGGGGAGATGCGGAGGTGGCAGTGGGATGTGAGTCTTGAGTTCGGGGTGAGGTGCAGGTGGAGATGGACGTGCAGGTATTGCAGGCACATGATTATAGCCGGGAGCCTGAACAAAGTCCCTGGAGCACAGTGGAGTCAGAGGCTGGGAAAAGAGAGAAGGCAGCAAAAGGATGGATGGCTTAGCACAGACCCTGGAGCGGCTGCCTGCCCAGGCTCCAATCCTGGCTGTGTGACCTCAGTCACGTTGCTTAACCTCTCTGTGCTTCAGGGTCCCCCCCCCCCCCCCCCCGCCCCCCCCCCCCCCCACTGCCTGGTAAAACAGGAACAAAAAGAGCAGCCACTTTCTAGGGAAACTGGATAATAACAGCAGGTGCTTAGAGTGGCACCTGGCACTGGCAGCGTGACATAAATGTTCCTGAAGCAGCATAACGGGAGGGAGGTTGCCAGGAGTCCTGGGAACCAGGTGTCTCGAGGCCAAGGTAGGGTGTGACTGTCCAATGTCACCAAACTGCCAAGTGGGACAAGGCCTGAGGATTGAGTGGGGGTTAGCCAAGTGGAGTTGCTTGTGGCCAGGAAGAGGGCACATTCAGGGCAGGGGCCAGTGCCTGGCTGGGGCAGTTTCACGGGAGGACAGGGATTGGATATGTGGTACAGATGCCAAGGGGAGCAGAGGCCGATGTTGGGGAGGGACAGGGGCCAGGAGTAAGTTTTCAGATGGGAGAAAGGGCATCTGTGTTGCTGGAGTAATGACCACGGAGGGGAGGGGGCACATGGAGACAGGCTGGGCTGGTAACAGGCAGGAGAGCCCAGGTGTGGCCCAGGGGTGTGCGGCAGGTGGACCCAGCAGTGGTTGTGGGTGGATGTTGGGGTTATCTTGCTCTGGGCAGTAGGAGGCAGGGAAGGGGGTGTGAGAAAGGGGAAGGACGAGCACTCCTGGGGGTGCGTGGGCTCTGGGGAGTCCTGCCAGTGACTGTGTGGCCTCAGGGTCTCCTTGCCAGCAGCCCTCAGCGCCAGGACACAGGAGTGGCACCTGCAGCTCACAACCCCACTATGCTGCATTGCCCGGCAGAGCCCGAGGCCCAGAAATCAAGCCACGACCCACGCCCAGGGCGGGTGGGAAGGTAAGACGGGGCAGCCGCCATGGAAAACAGGTGGGTGGTTGCTCAGTGACACCTAATCCAGATCCAGTCCTGGCCAGCCGCCAAAAAAAAACAAAGTGTTGTCCTGGGACCCAGCAATTCCACTCCTGGGTATACACACAGAGAAACGAAAACACACGCCCACGTGAAAACTTGTACAGCACTGCAGAGCTAAAAGGTGCAAACAAACCGAGCGTCCAGCTACTGACGGATAAACACAGTGTGGCCCCTCCACGTACTCGAATATTCTTTACTGAGCTAAAAGGTGCAAACAAACCAAGCGTCCAGCTACTGACGGATAAACACAGTGTGGCCCCTCCACGTACTCGAATATTCTTTACATATTCACAAGGAATGAGAGGGCCGGCCCACGGCTCACTCGGGAGAGTGCGGTGCTGACAACACCATAGGCCCCGGGTTCGGATCCCATATAGGGATGGTCCGTGGCTCACTCGGGAGAGCATGGTGCTGACAACACCGAGTCAAGGGTTAAGATCCCCTTACCAGTCATTTAAAAAAAAAAAAACAACCAAAAAAACCCACAAAAGGAACGAGGCTTTGACACACACTACAAAATGTATTTTATCTCAATTTGAAACACTATTTTTTTTTTTTGCAGCTTGTTTGTACAAGGGGTGGTTTTGTCAGCACGACACTCTTCCAAGTGAGCCACTAGTCAGTCCCCCAAAACTTTTTTAACAAGAAATTAGGTCCTGTCCTACTCCTTCCTGGAGCCAGTGGCCGCTTGGGAAAGGCCTCTGGCAACACCGCTCCTTTGCCGGGGAACAGACAGGGGAGCTTCTCTGGAGCTTGGGGAGTACCCCAGGACTCCATTTCACCATTTTAAAAATGAGATCACTCTGGGAAAAGCTGTGAAACCCCAAGCACAAATCCCTCCCAGAGCCTGGGACACCGTTCCCCAGTCCTGCGACTGGCAGTTCCAGCCCCATTCTGCTCTGATCACCACTGGCACGAAGTCAGGAGCGAGGTCATCTCCCCACCAGGTGTGCCCCAGCAGGGTGGCGCCCTTAGCTGTTTTTTGGCAACCCTGAAATAAATCACTTTCAGTCACATGTTTACGACATTATGGAAAACAACTCAAGGAAAAGTGGAATCAGGTGAGCCATCCCAAGGGCATGAACAGAGCCGCCAGTGTGACTGTGTCACCCAGCACTGCCAGGGCGGGAGGAAATGGGGGTGGGGGCTCCCCGCCAAGAGGGGACGCTGAGGACTCGCCTCTGGTGGCCGGCCTGGAGCAAAGCCGCGTGAACACGCTCATGCAAGACAGGGACTGCAGCAGGCCTGGGTGTGGGGCTCGTGGGTTCCCCAGTATGACTCCAGCCCCAAGAGTCCTGGCCCCCGCCTGCCTCTGCAGAAATGCTCCTTGGAGGGTCAGAGACGTGGTCAGAGGTTGACAGCTACGCCCAAAGCCAAGGGTCCCGCCCATGCAGAGGTCAACACCCGATTCTGCCTGGGGACGGGGAGGGGAAGGGGGGCTGTGGAACGTCCTGACTCAGTTCCCAAGAGGTTTCTGCCAAAACTGAAAGACACTGTCGCAGCGTGAGAAGTGGGAGGAACACCCTCCAGGCGTTAATCTTCCAGGCACACACCTGCGCGCCCGCCGGCGTCGTGCTGTCCCCGGGGGGTGCGACCCCGGG
>NW_007730743.1:59438-74212 GCF_000696425.1 Galeopterus variegatus | reverse complement strand
CGCGGCGTCGCCGGCCGCGGTACCGGAACCTGGGCGGGCAGCGGCGCCGAGCTCCCCGGCCGCGCAAGACTCGAGCGTGCCCGCGCAGGAAGGCGCGCCCCCGTCGGAAGGCGCCTTGTTGCGACACCCGGGGGCAGGCGGCGCCGGAGACAGTCGGATTCCCTGAATGGAAGGACCCGGTGCGCGCGGGGCTCCACTCCCCCCACGGGACCTTGCGGGGTCCCCTAAAATGGCCCAGCGGCGCAGGGAGGTGTGCGCATTTGAGGAGGAACCGTCACCTTGCATGGTTTTCCGGGCCTCAGGGCCATGGTTTCCTCGCACCGGTCCGCCCGGGACTTCTTTCTCCCCTGCGGACCCCGGGCTGTCGAGGGGGCCGGGTGGCGGCGGGCTGCGTCCCAGCTCCGCCGCGCTCAGCCCCCGTTGCCTTGCAGTGCGCAGCCCGCGATGACTGGCGCTGTGCGCGCTCCATGCACGAGTTCTCAGCCAAGGACATCGATGGGCACATGGTTTCCCTGGACAAGTACCGGTGGGTACCTGCCCGGCCTGCCCGGTGCGGGGTCTGAGCCTTGGGAGGGGAGGCCCTGGCCTGCCTGACAACCGCCGACCCCTTTCCAGGGGTTTCGTGTGCATCGTCACCAACGTAGCCTCGCAATGAGGCAAAACCGATGTAAACTATACTCAGCTTGTCGACCTGCACGCCCGATATGCTGAGTGCGGTTTACGGATCCTGGCCTTCCCCTGCAACCAGTTCGGGAAGCAGGTGCGTGGCCGCCCCGTGTCCCCGGGCCCCGACCCCGCAGAAGCTGGGATGGAGACGAGACAAGGGGAGACAGCGTGTTGGGGGGGGCACCGGGACTGGGCGGTGTCCAGGTCCCCTGCCCGCTCACCAGGATGCCTCGGGTTGCCGCAGGAGCCAGGGAGTAACGCCGAGATCAAAGACTTCGCCGCCGGCTACAATGTCAAGTTCGATATGTACAGCAAGATCTGCGTGAACGGGGATGACGCACACCCACTGTGGAAGTGGATGAAGATCCAGCCCAAGGGGAAGGGCATGCTGGGAAAGTGCGTGGCCCTGGGGGCGGGGGCTGCCCGGCCGAGGGGGGGGCTGCCGCGGCTTCCCTCATGTCCTTGTGCTTATTTTACAGTGCCATCAAGTGGAACTTCACCAAGGTAAGGGGCTGTGGGAAGGTGGGAGAAGAGCTGGGGCCAGGGCCACGTCCAGGGAAGTGCCCCTCCTGCTGCCCCACCCCCCCCATGGTGGCCTGCCCGTCTCTCCCTGACAGTTCCTCATTGACAAGAACGGCTGCGTGGTGAAGCGGTACGGCCCCATGGAGGAGCCCCTGGTAGGTACCTCTTAGGTGGGGGTGGGGTGGGGACAGGGGAAGAGGCCACTCTTGACCCACCTCTTGCCCCACAGGTAATAGAGAAGGACCTGCCCTGCTATTTCTAGTTCCACAAGCGTGTGCCCCCTGCCCGAGCTTCCCGTCTGTGGCCCCCTCTCCCCCTGGAACCTTCCACCCGGCACCATGACAGTCTGTCTGCAAACCAGCCTGCTGGTGGGGCAGACCCGAGAACCTGGCGTGCACCCCCTGCCGGAGGAAGGTCCCGCGGCCCAGCTCACTGGGGCTCGGTGCTCCCCCCACCCCTGGCTACCTTGTGGGAATAAAACATACAGATTGGTCTGCTGTGTTCGCCTGCCTGCAGGGGTGGCGAGGCGGGCTGGGGGCTGTTTGTCCTGGTTCAGGGCCCGTACATGTGTGGTGTTAGCTCCCCAGGCTGGGGTAGGATGGGGGGGGTGGAACTCACTCCACTTGGGGTTCAGAGAGCTGTGCCTGCCCCTGCGTGCTGGGCTGCAGCTCCAATCTGGGCCAGCTGGGCACGGGGCTTAGCTCCTACCCTCTCAGCCCCGCCTCCTGGGCTTGGACAGAGCCTGGCCATGGGCCGGGCTTTTCCTAGAGAAGATAATTCTCCTAAGTCAGTGCTCTTCCTGGCCCAGGGCCTTAACTGAGCAAGCAGCTCTTGCAAGCCTGCAGCGGCCATGAGTGGGAGGGGCTGGGGCGGGCTCACCAGCCAGTCTGGTCTGGTGGAGTGGACACAGATCAGGGTGCCCGTAAGGCAGAGGCCCCCCTCAGATTTCCAGTACACCCAGGGTGTTCCAGAAGCTGGAGGTGGGGGTGGGGGTACTGCAGGGTAGAAGGAAGGGGCTTGGGAGGCCTATGGCCTTCCCCAACTGGCAGCATCCAGGTAATGGGTCCTAGAGCCCACCCCAGTGGCCTTCAGCTGCTTTGCTGGGGATTCCTGCCTACTTTCCCCCTCCCAGGCTTCCCACCTTGTGGCCTTGGACTGAAGTGTCCCTCACAAGTTCTGCCTGAGGCCTGGTGCTCCCCACTGCTTCCGGGAGAAAGTGGCTGGCCTTGGCCTTCCAGACCTAGCCCTCGAGGTCCTGGGCTGTCCCTCCTGCAGGAACCAACACCCCTGAGGAAACCCTGGGAGGAAACTGAGGCACAGAGGCCCAGTCCTGAAGCAGAGGCTCCACAGATGGGGTTCCAGACTGCCACCATGAAAGTCCTGGTTCTGGGTCCTAGGTCCTGGCACGGACCATCCGGAGGCAGCTGTCCCTAGATGCTGGGGTGGGCAGTCACCAGCACAGGAGTGGGAATGGACACTGGAGTGTGCAGCTTTCTGCCCCCAGCTGCTCAACAGGTGGCAGCCACCACCTCTGCCACCCTCACGTACCCCATGTGGCCTTGGGCAGCTGCCCCCTAAATGCCCCTCCTGAAGGGTCACAGCATGCAGCCCTGCCCTTCTTCCCCCGCCCCCACAGGTCACAAGAGCAGACAGTGTGGGAAGTAGGCAAAAGGCACATATATTTAAAAAAAGATCTCTTTACATATATACATTAAAACTCATTATAAATACATAGAAACCAGGAGGCCGCCAGCTCGGCAGCAAGACTGGGGGGGAGGCAATAATTTAGGGAGGAGGCAGGGGAGGAAAAATTGCATATATTAACGGGGGGTTTGCCCCACAGAGCCCCCAAGAAGGCGTGGGGGGGCCCTGAGCACCTGGGGTTTCCTGAGTTTCCAGCTCTTGGGACCACCCAGTTTCACGGATTTTCAGGGGTTGGGGCCTGGGAAGCCCTTGTGAGGTGGGTGGGGTAGAGCCGGGGGGCCCCCAGCCCAGAGCCCCTGCCCATGCCTGGAGGGGGAGGAAGAGGAGAGAGGCCAGAGGGGGCCCGCCCCAGCCCCCTGGCCCCGGGTACTACTGAGCAGAGCCTGCACGAAGCGCTGCTCTGCCAGGCCGGGTATCGTTGAGGTCCCCCAGGCCAACAGCAGCCACGAGGTGGCTTGGGCAAGGCACTGCAGTCGAGGCCTGGGGGTGCCTCTCAGTAGTCGGCAGGGGACCTCGCCCTGCTCGCCACCCACTTCCTAGGAGAGAAACTCCGTGTACCAAGGGCGCACGGTCGGCGCCCAGGTGCAGGGGACCTAGGAGTTGGGGAAGGGCGGGCTGAACTGGATGACGCTCTGCCGCTCAGGACCCCCGCCTCCCGCCGCACTCGCCCCTGCCCCCGCGACGCCCCCCAGGGCGGGCTCGGCTGACCCCGCATGCAGCGAGCGCAGCATGTCCTCCAGCACCTCCTTGAAGTTGATGTCGCAGCCCTGGTGCGCGAGTGCCACAGGGTCAGTGGGGGTGTCTGGGGCGCCCAGCAGCAGCCCACCAGGGCCGGGGTCCAGGGGTGGCGGTGGCGGCGGGAAGGTGAAGCGCGCAGGCAGCGGGAAGGCCTCGGCGGGCGGGCTGTAGGTGAGGTCCAGGACCTCGCCGGGGCCACAAGGCAGCGCGAGTGCACGCGGGGTGGGCGCAGGGCAGCCCAGGCCGCAGCTCAAGCCGAGTGCCTTCCTCCGCTTGACGTCAGCGTCCATCAGCTGCAGCTCCTGCAGCACGCGCCGCACACAGCCCTCGGGAATCTTGATGCCCACTTGCTTCTTCTGGTCCTTGGTCTTAAGGCGCACAATCTGCAGGTAGCTGCTGCTGCTGACGTCGGCCACGACAGCGGCCACGCGGCCCCACACGCGCAGCAGTGCGCCGCACAGCACATAGTGGTGCCGCAGCCGCAGGCCCTGCACGCAGTCTTTGCCCTCCTGCACCAGCCGGCAGTGCCGGTTCCTGTGGGACGACAGGCACCAGACGGGTGGCTCAGGAAGCGCCTCGCTGGCTGCCGCCCCCATGCTCCCGGGCCCCGATGCCCAAGGGGACCCGCCCTCCACCTGCCCTCACCACGCCGTGTGGCTGCAATGTGTCAGCGAGAAGGCGTAGCTGCTCTCCCAGTGCTCCTTGGCCTCCTCTGCAGTGACCTGAGGACATGCATGTGAGCCTCAGCCGGGGCACCAGGGCCTGCAGCTGCCATCCAGCCTGGACAGTGCACAGGCGAGAAACCAAGGCAGGAGCACCCCAAGGCCTGAGGCCCGTAGCCCCTCGCGCCTGCCAGGTGACCTAGGCACTGAGGGCAGGACTGGGGACTGCAGGAGTCCCACAGGGAGGGGAGGCTGAGGCACAGAACCTGGGGCATCCCGTCCTGGGAGACCAGCCCCATCCCTGTCCCTACCCTGTGGAACTTGCGGCGTAGAGTGTCCAAGGTCTCCAGTTGGCTCTGTCGGCCAATGTTGGGCTTGCACACAGTGAAGTGCTTGCCACGGTTCTGTTCCACCAAAAGGCAGCTTGGCTTGTTACCCCGTACCTGGGGATGGGAGAGGGTGAGGCCAGGCACCCACCATGTGTCCCTCGTGGAGAGTGGGTGACCCAGGGACAGGACAAGCCAATGGTAACCAGCACTTTCCCCACCCCCTCTGGTCCTGGGAGCTGGGCAGGTATGGGGTGCAGGCAGCTGCCCACCTTGTAGGACAGGTAGAAGCCATCGTAGGGGCCTGTCAGCTCTAGTGACTTGGCAAACGCCTTCTCCCACTTCAGGCCACGATCCACACTGATCTGCCAGAGCATGGGGGGCATTAGCAGAGTGGGGTAGGGTGGGTTGTGGGCTAGGGGCAGTGGCTGGGGGCCTTCTTGCTTACCTTGTAGAAGACCACCTGCCCATCCTGTGGGTGTCCGGGGGCCAGGAACACCTGCTGGCTTTCCTCGTAGATCTCGTCAATTCCTGGAGCCAGGTCTGGGGAGATGTGGGGTGGTGAGCAGTGTCGGGTCTGGGAACCTTGAGGAGCTGGCTCCTTGCCCCATGAGTCTAACAGAGGCGCCAGAGGCCTGCTGGCCTGGATGTAGCTTGGCCAGTTCCATTTCTGAGCTTTGGGGGGCTGCTAATCCCATGGTGGCATGACCCAAGCTTGACCGGACCCAGCACCGAGGACAGAGAGTGACCCCTTTAGTCTGGGAGCTGCTCATGTCATGAGTGACCCTGAGCGAGTCACAGACAATGTGCACCTCAGTGCTCTGAATGGCTGTTATGGGGATCATGCAAGCAGGGGATTGGCAAACTACACCCACCAGTGCCACTGTTTTTATAAATAAAGTTTTGTTGACATACAGACTGCTTGTTTGTACTCTGTGTTTTTTTGGCGGGGGGGGCAGTTGGACGGTACAGGGATCCAAACCCTGGACCTTGATCTTGGTGCTTTTGTGCAGTGGTCATGAGAAAGACTCTCTGGCCCTTGACAGAAAGGCTTGCCCACCACTGGTTGACAACGTAACATGTGCTTCATGAGGGCCTGGGTGAGTGGGGGGACATCATTCACTGGGTTCCTTTAGGATGAACATCGAGATCACGCTGGGCTCAATGTGTATCTGCGGGCACTGCCTAAGCGCTTCCATCTGATCCACAGCCCCGGGGCCCTCCCTGTAAGTGGCCTGCGGGCTCACCCAAGATGCCCATGTCGTATTTCCCCTCCTTCTTGTCCACCTCAATGAGGTGGTCGAACGTGTCCGAAAAGTACTGGAACAGCGCGTTCTGCTTCTGCACCTCCAGCCCCAGGATGCGGTTGAGGAACTTGCTGATGGAGCAGTCTGTGTGGAAGGGGTGGTGCTCAGGCTGTGTGGGAGCCCCAGGCCGCCCCTGCCCAGGGCCTGCATGGCCCCGCCAGAGGGATCTGTGCCGGGCACTGCACGGAGGACTCACCCTTGTCCACGTCCAGGCAGCCAGACCGGGACTCCCGCCCGCCGATGCCAACCGACAGCAGGCCGTGCTTCATGTCTGAAGTGGGGGAAGTGGGGGCCTCGCAGGTGGTTCCTCAGACTCCCCACCCCTTCCTCTGGGCCCCTGGCTCCTGCCCCAGCAGCCCTGACTGCCCGGTAGCAGGAACCTCCACATGTGGGGCTCACTCTTCCTTTTTCTCCTTTGTTCTGTCTTTGGGGGGCTCTCTCCGCTTCCCTGTGCCCTCAAGGCCTCATCTGTGAGCATGTGGGGAGGGGTCTTTCCACACAAACCAGTCTACAAATCCCGGGCCCCCAAACTGCTCTGGAACCTGCTGATCTCCCACCTTGCCCTCCCAGAAAGACCCTCACGGGACCCCCAGCTCACCCCGGAAGAAGGCGGTGACCCCTCCTGGGTAGCCCTGCGGCGGGGGCATCTTGTTCTCCGTCTGGCTCAGGATGGTGGTGAGGACACAGTGCAGGGCCCGGATGCCGTACTGGGGGGCGAGGCGAGCGACGGGGGTGAGGGTGGAGGAGATCTGGGGAGGAGGCCGGCCTCCCCAGTCCCTGGCCTCCCCACGGTACCTTGTTCTCGAAGTTGTACTTGCTCAGGTCACGGGATTCGGTGGCGCGGCGGTCTCCATGGGTCAGGGCGCCCTGCCGGGGCGGAGCAGACTGTCAGCGCGTGGGGAGCCTTCCCAGCCCCAGCCCCGGCCCCGGCTGCTCACCAGGCTCTCCAGGCGCTTGGCCACGATGGAGGCGAAGCGCCGCTCCCCGGCCAGCTCCGAGATAAGGAAGACGTACTCGGGCGCCGATACCTGGTTGGAGCGGTGAGTGCGTCCTGGACGAAGGCAGAGGCGGCTCTCAGGGACGGCTGCGGGGCGTGGCTGGGGTCGGGGGCGTGCCCAGTGGGCGGGGCGGGGCCGGCTCTCACCGAACTGCTGGATGGCGCGGTCGGCGCTCCAGGGCAGCTCCAGCGTCATGTGCACGCGGCGCCGCTGGTTCTGCACCCGTCGGTCAGCTTGGAGGGAGACGCCTGAGCTGGAGGCCTCCGAGATGATGGCTACGAGCTGGGGGATGCGGGCAGGTTGTTGTGCTGCCTGCCACTCACGCGGCCCAGCCCCAAGCTCCAGTCAGCAGGACCACTTCCACCCAAGGACTTCCAGGGGCGACAAGGAAGCCATAGAGGTCTGAGAGCCCCACAGTTGCAGCCACGCACGTGCACGTGACTGCACACACGCAGATGTGATGCACTTGTGCACATACGTGTCTATGCACACACACGCCTGTGCACACAGGCACACAGACAAGTGGGGGCCTGGGGTCTTCTGTGGCCCCCCGGGGCCGGCAGGGTCCCTCCCCCTGCACACGTACAGCACGTGCCTGCCGCCCCCCACCTTCTCGCCGCTCATGAAGCGCTGCTTCTCCCTGAGGTTCACGTTGTCAATGGACAGGCCCTGCTCCGCCCGTGACTCAAAGGCCACCGTCCCATCAGGCCTGGACACAACCCGGCCTTTCCTCCCAGTCATCTGTGGCCAGAGCAGAGAACCAGGGTACATATGTCAGTGGAGCAGCTGCCTAGGGGCCTGGCCTGTGGGCCTCAGTTTCCCCATCTCCCCATGAGTAGGGGAAGGACAGGGAGCTTGCCAAACCCGGGGCCAGGACTCGACTCTGGCTCAGTCTTGGGCTGCCCCACAGGGATATGTGTTACCTTCACAGTCTTTTAATACTTTTGGTGCCAAAATGGATCCAAAGGGGCGGAGAAGGGGTGGCTGGGTGGGCCAGGCCCTGGACACCCCAAGCATGTACACAGGTGACTGGCAGGGGTGTGCTCACCTCGGCCACCCGCTCAGGACCCCCGAGCTGGTCAATGAGCTCATCCAGGGTGTTGACTGGCAGTTCCTGGCCCAGTGCCCGCACCTTGGTCAGCAGGTCCTGCTTCAGCCGCTCAACCCGCTCCAGGACACCAGGACCCTGCAGGTCCCTCTGCGGGGGGAACAGGGGACCTGCGGGGGGTGGAAGGTCAGGCTGGGACTGTCTAGCTCTGTCTCTGACCAGTGGTGTAACTCTGACCTCCCTTTTCCCAGCCTCAGTCTCCCCACCTGTAAAGTGGGTGTAAAGGCAGCATCTACCCTTCAGGGTCACCCGGGCACACCCTCACCTCGGTCATCTGGGGGGAGCCCGATGGTGTCCACAATAACCACGTCATCGTCCACCAGGGACTCAGGAGAGGAGTTGAAGTCGCTGTCCAGACCAGCATCTGACTCAGTGCTGCTGTCGTCGCTGATGCGGATCACACCTGCTGCCTCGCACACCAGCCTGGGGACTTTGCCCCCGCGGCCCCGTGGCCGCCCTGTTGGGGGGGTCAGGGGTCACCACAGGCTGGACCACGGGAGGAGCAGGCCAAGCTGAGGTGGTTGGACAGAGAGAGAAGTTGATGCGCCCTAAGCTCATGACAACTCCCTGACTGAGAAAGAGTCTCTGGGGAGACCCTGTCCCTCACCTGGCGCCCTCTGCTTGTGTGGTGGGCGCCTCTGGGCCAGCAGCTTTTGGCTGTGATCTGGGTTTTCCTCTTGGAATCCCTATGCCCCCACTGCCCACGAGGGCGAGGTAGGTGTACAGGCCGGTTATAACATCTACACCCAACATCCTCCCATGCCTAATGGGGCAGTATATGCTGGGGGGGTCTCCTGAGAGATTGCACTAGGGGCCTTCCTGACACCATTGGCCTAGTGGGGATGCTGATGGCTGGCTTGACCTGAGGATGTGCCCAGGCCCCCTATAGGAGCCAGTGGTCCAGGGGCCACATATGACGCTGCTGCTATCCAGGCCACCCTGAAGGAGGGTGGGTCCTGGCTCTGCCCCTCACATCTGACTGTGTGACTTCGATTGAGGTACTTGGCCTCTCTGAGCCTCAACAACCTGGCAACACCAGGCTTTTTTTGCTCTCCGCAGCTGAGGAGGGGTTTCTGGGCCCTGCCTGGTGGGGTGTCTCCCTGCCTGCTTGGCAGCCTGTGCTCCTGCGCCTGTGCTCCTGCACCCCCTGCGCCTGTGGTCCTGCAGGTGCCCCTGCCTGCAGGCTGTCTGGGGTGCTACTCTCCGTGAGCACCTGCTCCTCTGCAGGTGGATCCTGGGTGGGGTGGGGTAGAGTCCGTGTGTAGAACCTCCCACTGGCAGCGGAGCCGGGGGCCTGGCTCTGGAGGGAGGAGCTGGGGGGGCAGAGGGAGTGGGAGCAGGCGGCAGCAGCGGCGGGGGCGGCGCTTACGTTTTCTCTTACTGCTCACTCCTCTGTCCCGCTTCCTTTTGGTTGAAGGAAAGTGCTTCTGAATTAGTGACAGAAAGACGCCTCTGAAAGTAAGAGCAGAGTTCATTCTCCTGCGAGGACGGCTGTGCCACTGGCCGGTGGGGGCTTGTGGGGGCGGCCTGTGTGTAGGTTTGCTCTTGGGGGAAGCAGGAACCAAAGCACCAGGGTCTTGCGTGGGTCTGAGGGACCCCTCGGCTTCTCCAGGACAGGGCTGGGCCTTGTGTCAGGGACTCAGGGAGGCAGACCCCAAGGGGGTAGTGAAAGCCAGGACAGAGGGCTGGTCCTGCCCGGCAGGATGTAGCTTGTGGCCCATGGGGCATGCAGCTTTGATGTAGTGGGCAGAGGGGAGCAGGGGACAGGGGAGGGGTCCCGCTGTCAAAGGGCCATGGGTGGGTCTGCCTGCATGCTGACTGCCTCTAAGGGATGAGGGTGGCCAGATGCTCCCAGGATTGGGATGGGTGGAATGGGGTGAAGGAGGTGCTGGAGGGCTTCCTGGCAAAAGCAAGGGACAGATGCCCAACACTGGGGGAGACCTGTCCCCTGGACTGTGAGGAGGAACCAGGAAGGGGCTGTGAAGCCATAGGCAGGAGGGCTTCTGGGAACCCCCCAGGGTGGGCTGGGGGCACTCTCAACCATAGGAAGAGACCAGGGCCGCCAGGTAACCATGAGGGCCAGTCTCTAAAATCTGCAAAGTCCTCATAGAAAGGGCACGGCACCAGGCAGGGACAGGCGGACAAAGCTTCTCTCTGAGACCCTGGGAAACCACCCACTGGCTTCTCTTCACCAGACCAGGCCAGGCCTGGGGTTGGGGTGTGAGCCAAGCCTGCCCAGCTCGCCCCGCCCCATCTGCTGGGGACCCAGGGGCAGGGCCAGGCCACAGGAAGCCCCTGCTGCCCCCAACTCACTCGGCGGCCGAGACAAAGCAGTCCAGGTGCCCGTCGTTCTCGCCCAGCACCTCCCGTGTCCGTGCCTCACCTGTGGACTGCAGCCCGATGACCACGCACTGTGGGGATGGGGCAGGGGGCTGTAAGCGGCTCTGGGACCCCCCACCCACCAGCCCTGCACCAGGGCCCCGGGGAAATGAACCTTCTGGGCCTCGGGGTGATGGCTGTTCCCACCCTCTGTTCTCATCTCCCCAAGAAGGGCCCTGAGCCCAGTGGGGTCTGACCTGCCCAGGCAGCATCCCAGGGGTGCTGGATCCCAGGAAGATGTGGGCAGAATGGTGCCTCCATGGCGGGGTGACCAGGAAAGACAGTGGTTGCCCCCACCCAGGCCTCACCTTGCCACGGGCCAGCTCCTCGCGGGCCAGCTCCACCAGCCGGTGTACCTTGGCAGCAATGCACAGGTACTTGAAGAAGCGCTGGTGAGCTGACCAGAACTGGCCCCACAAGGACTTGCGTGACTCCAGGCCGATCCAGTCGGCTGCCTGCTGGAACATGCCCAGGGCCTCGGCCCACTGCAAGACAGAGCCCTGGTGCTGAGCACGCGGCTGGCCCAGCTGGCCCAGCTGCCCCCCAGCCAACCCTGGGCAGAGCATCCCTAAGCCAGGTGGAATTGGGGGCAGGGTGGTAAGAGTCACTGGCTGCACCTAAACGGTAAAAATGCTAAAAAACCAAAACAGGCAGTGCTGGCAAAGCTGGGGTGACGGTGGCTCAGGCGACACCTGGGTGCAGCGTGAGCCCTGCAGGAGTGGCCATCCACTCTCAACACTTTAGACCAGGGTCTCACGCCCAGGGGACACTCGGCATGACAGGGAGTGCTCCTGACACGGAGTGGGTGGAGACCAGGGACGCTGCTCAGCACCTGCAGTGCCCAAGACGGCCCCACCACAGAGAAGGATTCAACCCCAGTATCCACAGTGCCGAGAGAAGAACCTGGTTTAGTTTAACCTAAAGAGACCATCTGGCATGCAAGCCAGGATGGTGCTCAAAGGCTTATCAGGTGCAAGGTGAGAACACAGGAACCTGTCCAAACACGGAAGGGACACACACAGCCATGTGGACGCTGAACATGGCTATGAGCTCCAGGAACCCAGGGGAGGGCAGGCAGGGCTCTGGCCATGGGCCCATGTTATCACAGTCACGTAAAACCCCCCAATTAGGACAGAATCAAGATGCTGGGCTCCTGCCTAAAATCACAGCGGAGGGAGCATTCTGTAATTTGACACATGCCTGTGGTGTCTTTAAGGACAGGACACTGGTTGGCAACAGTGGCACAATTCTGAGTGACTGGGGGGCATGTACAAGGGGTCCACGCAGTTGGAGCTCCTGGCCACTCTGTCCCTGCCATTCCCACCCCCAGACGCCCCAGCTCACCAGCAGGGCTGCACGGTTGTAGACACACTCAAAGGCCGGGGTCAATGGAATCTCCTCGATGCGGAAGGTGACACCAGAGAAGCTGAGCTGGCGTGCAATGTACATACCACTGACCTTCATGTCCATGGCCACAATCTCCATGGCGCCCACTCCCCTGCAAGGACACAGGCCACCTGAACACCACCGAGGGGCTGACCCCGGAGGGTGAGTCAGAGCCAGGCACGTGGACTGCAAAGATGGCATGTGCAAACGCTCTGTGGCCACCCACGAGGAACAAACTGCAGGCAGACTTGAGCGGGAGGCAGGAATGGCCACCCAGAGCCTGGGGGCCTGGTGGGGAGGGAGCTTGTTCCCTTAAAAGCCACAGAAAGTGACAGACAATGGGCCGGCCTGTGGCTCACTCGGGAGAGTGCGGTGCTGATAACACCAAGGCCATGGGTTCGGATCCCATATAGGGATGGCCGGTTTGCTCACTGGGTGAGTGTGGTGCTGACAACACCAAGCCAAGGGTTAAGATCCCCTTACCGGTCATCTTTAAAAAAAAAAAGAAAGTGACAGGCAAGGAAAGGATGTGATCTGTCTTTTAAGATCCCTATGGGTGCAGGTGGAGCGGTCACACCTGATGCCAGGCCTTGGGTGCAGCGGGCAGGGAAGGGCGCTCACCTCTTCTCAATGGCGTGCAGGAACTCATCGAAGGTCCGGAAGGGTGTGCCCTCACCCCAGATGCCCAGACGGCTCATGTAGATCATGTTCCGAGGCTCAGAGGCACCTGGGGCAGGTGTAGGAGGCATCGTCAACTCCCCTGGCCAGCCAGGAGGCGGCAGCTGTGCCTGTGAGGCCAGGTGGGGCCCCAGGAATGGACCAAGGGCCAGGTAAGAGGGCCTGAAGCTCTGCAATGTCCCCAGGCCAGATGGCAAAGGTGAGCTCCATCCCTGGGCTGGGCTGCAAGAGACTAGAGCAGGCACCATCAAGCCCCTGCCCCCAGCTGCAGCCCCCACCTGTGGCGCTGGCGTAGACCACCCGGGCTCGGGGCAGCTTGTTCTGAAGGTCCAGCACGGCCTTGCCCATCTTGGTGGAGCTGGCGTTCTTGGCTTTGTGGCATTCGTCAAACACAATCTGGGGCGGCCAGGATTAAGGAATGTTCTGGAAGGATGGCAGGCAACCCCAGGGTCCCAGGCCCTGACCTCCCAAATCCACACTTTCCTGGCTCAGGGCAAATGCCCTTAATTTAAGCGCTCAAACTCCAAAAGCCATGCAGGTGGTGCACTCAGGGTATGAGACCCCCATACTATGGCTAGATGTACTATGCCCAGGACAGCTCATATAAAGTAGACTGTGTCAATACACAGGTGCAAGAGTATACAGAGAAAAGGGGGCCATTCATGGGGGGTGGGCTGCATCCACTCAGGGGTGCTCTGACTGCCCTAGAGTTTGCAGGACGTTGCCATCGGGGAGGTGGGTCAAGGGTACTGGGCGCCTCTCTTCTGTTTCGTACAAGTTACATGTGAGTGTACAGTGATCCTGTGTAGAAAATAATACTGAAGAAAAGATGTGAAGGTGCTCTCAATACGTTAAGGAGAGGGCTGGCCAGTTAGCTGGTTAGAGCGCAGCCTTACAACACCAAGGTCATGGGTTTGGATCCCCATACCAGCCAGCCACCAAAAAAAAAACATTAAGGAGAAAAAAGCAAGTTAAAGAAAAGCAGGGCTGGCCGGTTGGCTCAGCTGGTAGGAGTGAGATGTCATAACACCAAGGTCATGGGTTTCAGATCCCAGTACTGCCAGCTGCCAAAAAAGAAAACAGAAAAGAAAAGCATACCAGATAAAGGGTTGACAGAGGAAAAACAGGCACACACAAGGTAAGCCCCTGTGTTAGGTGCCCAGCACACAGCTTGTCGAGAGTATGACACTGACATTACTTCCTGCACGAGGTGGACATAGGGATGTGCTATCTGGGCACCCTGGGTGCACCTGTATCCTGCGGTTTCTTCCTCTGGCAGGCCTGGATTGTCCTGTACTTAAGTGTTTCACTGAACAAGCCAAGCTGTGACCATGTCCTCATGTGCACAGACACAGCAGGCCAGTGGCCCTCATCTGTTCTGCGGACAGGGTGCAAGGAAACTTCTGGGACAGTGCCAGGACTAGACGTCCAGCTTGGATCCAGCCTCAGGCATCGGTCACCCCACTTCAACAGCGAGCACTGACGACAGGGCTGTTTATATCACTGAGAGGCTGGAAACCACCAGAATGTCCCCCCCATAGGGAAACCGCTGAATCGGGCATGACACGCAGGAACAGGAAGAAAAGGGGACGTGGGGCTGGGTGCTCAGGACAGCCTCAGGGGGACAGGCATTGAAGGGCAAGCTGCAGAGGCTCTGCTCCCGCACTGCTAGCCTGGCTGGCCCCACACCCCATCCCGGGGAGCTCCAGGGGGCCTCCAAGCTCCAAGGGGCAGAGACCCCAGACCCTGCTGCTGGTGGAGAGTGAGCAACTCAGAGTACCCAGGACGGTACCTTGCATGCAGCTGTCTACAGGTACCTGTGTGGGGACCCCAGGACAAGCTCTGGCCACTCCCTTATGGTGGCTGCTTTTGGGGGAGGAGAGAGGCTTGGGGGAGACCAAGGAGGGTCTGCTTTTGGGTACTGCTGGCAGAAGAACATACTCTGCAGTATGTGAGCAATGAAGCAAGAAGAAAGTCCAAGTTGGGGAGGGAGTGGCAGTGGGAAGGTGCATCCAGCTGTCTGAGCTGGCAGGGTCCACCCTGAGAGGTGACAGTCCTGCTACTGCTTACACCTCACTGCGCTCCCCGCAGAGCACAAGATTATCGAAAGGTTTTAAGAAACAGCGATGGGGGCCGGCCCGGTGGCGCACTGCGCTAGTGCGCCGCTTGGGAAGCGCGGTGGCGCTCCCGCCGAGGGTTCGGATCCCACATACAGACCGGTTCCCGCTCACTGGCTGAGCGAGGCGCGGGGGCAACACCGAGGGTTGCGATCCCGTTGCCAGTCCCGGTCCGGTACGGGG
>NW_007730743.1:18870-58574 GCF_000696425.1 Galeopterus variegatus | reverse complement strand
ACCTATTGAAAAAAAATGTGGGGGCTGGCCCGGTGGCGCACTGCGCTAGTGCGCCGCTTGGGAAGCGCGGTGGCGCTCCCGCCGAGGGTTCGGATCCCACATACAGACCGGTTCCCGCTCACTGGCTGAGCGAGGCACGGGGGCGACACTGAGGGTTGCGATCCGTTGCCAGACACGGAAAAAAGACAAAAAAAGAAAAAAAGAAACAGCGATGGGAAGGTAGGAAAAGCCCTGTGTTCGGGAGCTTTCTGCCAGTGGGGAGATCTTGTGTCCCTGACACCCCAATGCTGTAGGGGAGCCTCCTGCAGAGCAGGGCTGGAGCCCGTGCTGAGCCTGGCCATTGGGGCTCCCTGATGTTGGTGCTGACTGGCCCCATTACCTCCTGGGTTGGGTGGAGGCCCCTCCGGGCCTTGGCCTGCCCACATCATGGACCTGCCCACATCATGGAGTCCTGGGAAGTGGGGGGAGTACTCTGTGCCCCACGTTAGGTAGGTCAGCACCTTCCACCTCTGGGGGCACAGTGGCCACCACTGCCTCCCCCAGGCGTCATGGGCAGGATCACCAGAGCCAGGAGGCTGAGCCCAACCACGAGGGGTGGATGACACACTGCGCAGCCTCCTGGAACCCCCATGGGCGCCAACTGGACTCCTGCACCAAGTGAAATCGAGGGACTCGGCAGGGACACCCCCAGGGTGGTTGGCAGTGGCCTCCTGCCCCTCCCATCCATCCTCAACAGGATACAACACCATCGAAGGCCTCACCGCACCACTCGAGGATCTGCCGGAGGCGTGTGCGGTGCTGCCCGCCTGCCTGGCTCTCCCCGATCAGGGCGGAGTAGGTGGCGAAGAGGACACCCTCTGAGGTAGTGCTGTCTCCGTACTTGATCTGGGGACACGGGAGCAATGTGGGGACAAGTGCAGGCCAGGCCCCGCCCCTCCCCTGGCCTCAGTTTCCCCATTTGTGAAGGAGGTGGGCTGAGCCCTCTGCTCCAGGGGTGACCCCATCCCCCCCACCTTGCTCAGTGCGTGCACCGCGATGCCAGGGGCGTCGATGTCCCGCAGGTCGCGCTCTGCGTCGTACTTGAGGTCATTGGAGACGCTGAACCTGGGGCCCGGGATGGTGGGTGTCAGGTCAGGCGCTCCTGGTCCCCCCGCCCCGCCAGGGTCCAAGCAGGCGCTCACCACAGAGCCTTCTTCCTGCCACGCACGTGGTTCTCCAGGATGATTCCGGCCACGGTGCGGCCCTTGCCCACACCGGCCCCATCACCGATGAGGAAGCCTGCCCGTTGCCCGCTGGGGAGCAGGACCTCGTGTTGCTGCGGCCAGAGGGTGGCAGTCAGGGCCAGGTGGGGCTGCCTGGCCCTGTGCCCCCTCCTCAGGGGTGCCGCGAGGGTGGGTCGGGGCGGGGGCTCTGGTCACCTGGCAGGCATAGGTGATGGCCTCCAGCTGCAGGGCGGACAGGGCCCCATTGTCCGAGGCGGGCAGGGCGAGGGTGTAGGTGATGTCCGGCGGTGGGACGCTGGACAGGGTGCTGGTCTCCACCACGCGGTCCGGGTGTTGCTTCCCGATCTTGGCTGGAGCACGGGGGGTAGTTGGAAGCACTGTGAGAGCGGGCCTGGGGCGTGGCCAGGATCACTGGGAGGGCTTGGGGCGTGGTCAGGGCAGCCTGGGGCGTGGTCAGGGTCACGGGGCGGGCCTGGGGCGTGGTCAGGATCCCTGGGTGGGTCAGGTCCGGAAGCAGGGATGTTTTTGGGCACTGGGGAGGAGCAGGGTGGGAAGCCAAGCTCCGTTCTCGTTGCATTGCCTCTGTGAGCCTCCAGGTTTGCACAGGTGTGGACTCTAGAACTGGCCCCCAGGGTCCTCCCACCGTCCTTGAAGGGGCTAGCCAAGCAGTGGCCACCCGCTGGGGTCTAGGTCCTGCAGGAGGTGGCCGTGTCTGAGGGTCCTGGTGGCACTCACACTTGGATGGCACGTAGTCGGCATAGGTCTCCGTGTGGCCCAGCTCCTCCGCCTCCTCCTCCTCTGCCTCCTCCTCCTCCTCAGGCTGAGTCTGTGCCTGAATGTCCTGGGTGAGGGGCAGGGGCAGGTCCTGTCCCACATGGCCCAGCCTCCCACGGGGATAGGGGCTTGGCTGACCATGGCTGCCAGTGACCCAGACTCCACCCAGCACAGTGCCTCCCCAGGACGTTTGTTTCCTCCTTTGTAAAACAGGGTACTCCCTGCATCTAGGCGAGCCAGGAGGGTGCCTGTGTGTGTGACCCTCCCCAGGAACCAGGAGAGGGGCTAGGGAGAGAGGGAGCCCCTGGGCAGGTGGCTCACCTGGTAGCTGCCAAGAAGCGGAGTGCTAGAGAGGGAAGACAGAGGGTCCTCGAGGCCTGGGAATGACCCGCTGGGCAGGAACAGCTGAGGGAGAGCAGAACCTCAGACCACAGGCTGGAGAGCCCACAGGCCCAGCCACCACAGGGGACCCCATCGTCCTCACTCTCTGCACCCGAGGGCCCTGCACTCCCGCCATTCCCAGAGGGACCAGGCATGGCCGGGCCTCTGGGATGAGTCTGTGGCCATCGGGGGGACCTGGCCCACCCTGGGGTTTCAGAACTGACTGGGTGTCCAGAGCCTGCAGATGGGTCAGGACAGGAGACCCAAACCCACTGGGGCCAAGTCAGGGCCCTGCCTTCACTCTGCCCACCCCCAGGGAGTGGTGTGGCTGGTCACGCCCACTATCCAGATCATACACCGAGCCGTGCCGGGCCAGGACACACAGCCAGGAGAGGGCAGGGTCCAGACCATGGTCTGTGTGATTTCAAAACACACTCACTGCGGGCCGGCCCGTGGCTCACTCGGGAGAGTGCGGTGCTGATAACACCAAGGCCGTGGGTTCGGATCCCATATAGGGATGGCCGGTTCGCTCACTGGCTGAGCGTGGTGCTGACAACACCAAGCCAAGGGTTAAGATCCCCTTACCGGTCATTAAAAAAAAAAAAAAAAAAGACAAAACATACTCACTCATTAAAAAAAAATCCTAACAGTCATGTCAGCCCATCATAAAAGCAGAAAAAACCAGAAAGAGGAAGACCACTTCCAGACCCCATCCCCCACTTGGACCCCCAACATCCCTGGACAGTGTGGGTTGTTCATTCCCGAGACTGCCCAGAGCACATGCGCTTCAGGGCATGGAGAACCCTTTGCAACATCTCCCTGGGATTCGGTCAAGGGGTGATTAACTTGACACTCAGGACAATTGTTTTTCCAAGGATTAGGAACACGGCTGAAGTTTTTTAAAAACAAAAACAGACGCAACGTATAGTAAGGTTAGAAACCTATACTCAATCCCCCACTCCTTTTTTTAAATTTACAAAAACACAAACAAACAGGCGCGTGGGTTCCTGGAAGGCTGAGTCATGGTTCCCGCAGGGCTGGGGGAACTGGGGGGCACTGAGTGTCAGATGCCCTCACGCCATCCGCTGCAGGCCACCGGGCCCCAGGCCTCCTCCCTCGTGTCCAGCTGAGGACTTGTGGGCAGGCCAGGAGGCCGCGGGCTCTGCAGGAGGGGGGGGCCCCGGTGCTTAACAGGAACAGGCTGAGTCGCCCACGGCAGGTCGGTGCTGTGCGCTCTGGGCATTCTGTCCCCGTTGGCCACACACCGCAGGCCTGTCTGCTCTGCCATCCAGGTCAGACCCCTGCTGAGGGCATGGGGCCTGAGCTGCCAGCAGGCCCGTACCCACCAGCATCCACTGGTCCACTGGGGAGGGCAGGTGGACACTGGGAGGACGCCCCCACTGCCCAGTCCTGGGATTGGGCTGGAGTTAGTGCCTGGAGCACTTGGGATTCTGCCCTCTATGACCCCTCCCTCCAGGGCCGGTCTTGCTCGTCCATGTCCTGCATGGGGGAGTGCACAGAGACAAACCCAGCCCCCTAAGAAAGCCAGCCAGGAGCACTAAGGGTAATGTCTGAACCATTCCTCCCCATCCCTGAACAGGATTCTGCTCACCTCACCCTGTTGGCTCCCACCTGGCCAGTCAATGGCCACACTGACTCAGGAGTCCACTGGGCTGGCATCTCCTCTAGCTCTTGGCCCCAGTACTGCCTCCCCAGAGTGACCCTCCCTGCCCCATGAGCACGCGGAGCTGGAGAAGCTGAGAGGCCGGGCGCACTGACCTTGTCGTGGGCAGAGGAGGGGGTGTTCACATCCCAGATGGTGGGCACCTGGCTGAGGCTGTCGGCCGACAGGAAGTCGGGTGTGTCTGCAATGTCCGACAGGGAGTCCACGGATGAGGAGAAGATGGAGGTGTTGGAGAGGTCCTCGAGGTACGAGGGGTCCTGGAAGACAGGCCCAGGTGAGGCAGGTGTCCACAGCCTGACAGATACTAAACAGTGTAGCCCATGCACACACTGGAACATTCCTCAGCCATGAACAGGAGCGAGGCTCTGACATGCTGCCACGTGGACGGTACCATGAACACGTCACGCTCAGTGACAGACGCCAGACACAAAAGGCCACACAGTGTGTGACTCCATTTACATGAAATGTCCAGAACAGACCAATCCGCAGAGACAGAAAGTGGATTCCTGGTTACTGGGCTGGGGGAGGGGGATGGGATGACTGCTCATGGGAATGGAGTTTCCTTTTGGGGTGACAGAATGTTCTAGAACTGATGGATGCACAACTAAATACAGTAAAACCACTGAACTGCACACTTTGATGAGTGAATTGTACAACACGTGGATTATATCTCGATTATGTTGTTTAAAAAAAAGAAAGGAGACAAGTGGACAGGTGAGATGCCAGACCCCAAGGCTCCGTGCTGGATGTCCCTCTTCTGCGACACCCTGGAGCAGAGAAACCAGAGACGCTGAGCAGCTCAGCTCAGCTCACCTCCACCCTTCCTGCACCTGAAAGGTGGAGTCTGGTATGGAGGCTCTTTCTCACTCTCTATCATTATAAATCTAAATTTTAAAAAATGAGGCGCAGTGATGGGGGGGTGTTGCTGCATCTCTCTATCAAGCCTGACGGGGACCGAGACTCTTCTTTTCTGCCATCTGCACTCCTGCCACCCACCCCCAGGATACGTGGGACCTGCCTGCCTCCAGAGACCCCCTCAGCTGCCACGGGCTGGGGCCCACGCTGCCTGCCTGTTTTACAGACAAGGGACCAAAGCCTCGTCCCCAAGGGCCTGGAGCTGGGAGGGTGTGGCCCCCACTCTGGCAGGGCCGGGGCGGCTCACCCCCCTTAGCAGCCCCCAGCCAAGTCCCCCACAGGCCATCTGAAGCTGCAACCAGGAGCAAGGCTGAACTGCTGTCCAGGAGCCCCAGACCCCTGGGTGTGCAAGGCAGGGCTTGCACTCTTGTAGGCACAGAGAATCACGCCCTGTTACTGGGGAAGGTTGGCCACGGTTCTCCGGGAATTGCTCCTGGGTCTGGCTGGTGTCATGGCTGCCCAGGATGCATGCACTCACCCCGCATCTCAGCTGTGGGAGCACTGGCTGCTACAAGCCTGACATAGGACACTGTGGGCTGAGAGGGAACAGCTGGCCAGCTCCTCAGCTGGGACAGCGTCCATGCAGCCCCGAGGTCTTTGGGAGCAGGAGATTCCCGATCTCTCCAGACCTGCACCGAGGCTGTGTTTCTGAGCTTGCCTCCCAGCGACTGCATTGGAATTGGCTTCCTGCTCCCTGGGGTGAGCCAGGGGGTGGGGGCAGTCAGTGGGGGACAGCCACCGCCATTGCCCCCGCCCCCGCACAAGCCCCAGGACAAGGCAGGTTGGGCCCATTCTCATTTCTCCGAGGGATGAGGTTATCCTAAGTGTGCCAGGCCCTCCTTGGAGGCCACAGAGGGGCTGGTTCAGCTGGCATGAGGCTCGGGGGCTTGACTGGATGCCTCCTGCCCACCCTGGGGGGCCGGGCCCCTGTGCTGGACAATAGGACAGCACCACTGTGCAGCCACGTGCCTTGGCCCACCCTGTCCCTAAAGCCAGTCAGAACCCTCACGGAGTGGGGGAGAACTGAGACCTGCAGCCACTCCAGCCACTGGCAGGAAAGTTCCTCAAGGAGGCCTGGACCCTGGCAAGAGGGCAGGCAGCTGCCAGCAGGAGGGCTGTGCGTGAGCCAGCTTCCCAAGCCCCTGCCCTGGGCCTTGAAGGATGGGCAGCTGAGGTCAAAGGCGGGACCGGGGCTGTGGACAGGGCCTCCCTGGCTTGCACCATGGCCTCAGCCCACATCGGGGGATGGTGCCAGGGAGGGCTGTGCCAAGGAACAAAGTGCGGTAGGAAGACACAGAGCAGAGACCTCACCTCACCACGAAGACCTGGCATGCACGGGGTCGGGGTTGGAGAGACAACAGCTCTTGTCCCCCAGGTCCCTGACCATGGGCTGGGCCTGAGAGCCAGCACTGGAGGCTCTGCCCCCAGAGCTGGGGTCCGGCTGGCACAACGAGGGCAGGGAGCCAGGCAGGGGGTGCTCACAAGGCACTGCCAGCACCACAAGGGCAGGCAGCAGCCACAGCCCAGGGCAGAGCACCCAGCCCCAGCATGGGCCCCGCAGGTGACCCCCCCCCCACCCCCCGCCAAGAGCACAGTGTGGGAAGGGTGGAGACCCCCGGCCAGCACGTCTGGCCAGGTGACCAAGGCCAGTGTTGGCAGGGACATGTCACAGTGACGGAGGTGAGGAGCAATGCCTGCCTTTCCATGGTGAGGAAGATGCTAGGCAGCCCAGCTGTGGGGCATCCTACACAGCACCCACCCAGCCCCCTCATGACCCAGCCCAGGGCTCCTCGGGATCCTGGACTGGGCCAGGAAAGGATACTAGGGGGAGACTGAGAAGGTCTGAACAAAATATGGGCTTTAGTTAATAACCACATAGTCACCCTTGTTCATCAGCTGTGCCAAAGGCACGACTTGCTATAAGGCGTGAATGGCGTGGCCGCTGGGTATGGGGTGTGGGGGAGCTCTCTGCACCATCTTTGAAACTTTTCTGTGAATCTAAGACTGTTCTGAAAAGTAGTCTATCATAAACAAGCGGGCGTTCATATGAAGCCCCACATGACGCACCCCTCACCTGCCTGACCCACCACCCCCAAGACATCCAGCAGGTGCTTGCATTTGAAACTTTTCTGTGAATCTAAGACTGTTCTGAAAAGTAGTCTATCATAAACAAGCGGGCATTCATATGAAGCCCCACATGACGCACCCCTCACCTGCCTGACCCACCACCCCCAAGACATCCAGCAGGTGCTTGCGGCCACGGATCCTCTGACTGCCATGTGGCCTAGGCAGAGCCCTCAATCCTCAGGGCAGAGGGCGGTGGGCTCCAGGCCCCCAGGCTCCAGCCCATCTGGCCCTGCTCCATGTGGGTGGACGACTTGGGGGCGAGAGCAGAGCAGTCCCCAGAAGGCCCAAGCCCCAGCCAGTGTCAGGACTGTACTCCAGGGCCACCAGCCGACCTCCAAGACCACCATTCCAGCTCTCCCGAGCTCCTGAGCCTTTGCCTGCACTGTGCCTCCCCCAGGCACCTCCTCCCCAGCAACCCTGGGCCTCCTCTGCAGGCTGAAGCAAGGACCCCCAAGGCACCCACCTCTCCAGCCCCCAAGAAAGAAGGGAGCGGGCAGAGCCAGCCACATTCAGTTCTGGGGGACAGTGGGGGGCCAGGGCTACCTGCCATGGTTCTTATCTCTACAGCAATTCAGGGAGCCCTGGACAGGGGCAGGGAGCTGGCAGAACCTGGCTCTGAGTACCCTGGGCTGCAGTAGGGACGTTTGGAGCTGTGCCCCCCTGCCATGTTCTTTCCAGGGCTTGGGAACAGGGGTCCCGGCCCTATCTGTCCAGTCAGAGCCCACCTCAAACCGTGCCCCACCCTGGCCCACAAGGAACCTCACCAGACCCCCAGGGTTGGCTCCCGGAGCTTCTCCAGGTGAAAGTCATGCGCAGCAGGCGGCAGAGAGGAGCCCAGCCCTTCCCGTCCCCATATCTACTTTCACTTTGAGGCCCCCTCCCCGGCACGACTGGGTCTGAGCCCCCTCTCACACTCTACTCCCGTCCTGCCCACACACCCCAAGTCCTCAAATCTCTGCCTCAGAAAATTCCGGCAGATTCACTCTCACTGCCAAAAAAGGACAGAGTAGGCTGGGGTCCAAGAGAGTGAGAAAGTGAGAGAGCACAGGGGGAGCTCCTGTCTGGTCCCACAGGTGGCCCGACCTGTCCTCCCTGTCCTGCCGCTCTTGTGGGGGTGGGGGTGGGGGTCTTGCCTTCCCAGCCCCGGCCAGCCCGGCCCCCTGGCCCCCCAGGAGCGGGGTGTTACCTTGTTGAGAGCTGCAAACTGCAGCCAGAACCGCAGCTGGGACATGGTGGCAGCTCGCGGGGGCTGCCGCACGGGTGCCCCTGGAAGAGCCGCCTGGGAGCGGGTTGCTCATGACCGCGGCGGCAGCCCTGGCATGGGGTCCGTCGGGGCAGAGCCAGGCGGCATTTGCATGTCGGTTTAGTCACCGGCCGCGCACGCTGACTTCCTCTAGGGCCGGGCTGACTTTCAGGAAATGATGCCTGCCTGGTAAGTCAGTGCGATTACCGGCAGAGCGAGGAGAATTACCGCACGGGGCGGAATCTGGCCGCAGACGGCTGTCAACAACGCACCCGGCTGCTCTGAGCACCCCCCTGACAGGGCCAGGACCTCTGCCCTCCATGGTGGGCATGTGCCTCCATTTCCCCAGACTGCTAAGGTGCTGGGTTCTGTTTCCCCCCTCCCCCGGGCCCTGCCAGGGACCAGCTGCTGCTCTCGGTGTCCCCAGGGCAGTGACTGGGAGAGGCATGGCCTGAGCACCGGCAGGGAAACTGAGGCCCAGATCTCCAACCTCCCCCTCCGGTCCCTCAGGCCAGGCCTGAAGCTCCCCAGCCCTTCACCAGATGCTCCCTGCCAGCGTCTCCTCCAGCCCTCCTGAGCTCATCTCTGGGCCTTTGTGCTGTGCCCCCACTTGGGGCACCTCCTTCCAGGGGAACCCTCTGCCCAGCCAAGGTGCCCCACAGGCCACCCAGCTCCTTCCCCTCCTTCAGAGGGGGCTCCAGCTGTCCCCAAAGTCTGCGTCGTTTCCCCACACCCCTTGGCCCGGCACAGACAGGGTGGGCACAGGTAGGGCAGGCCCCCAGGCCCTCAGTACATAGCATAGGAACCATGGCAGAGTCCTGGGAAAGAGTTTTTTTGCTTTGGTAGAAAACCGATGTGAAAGGACACACTTGCTGGAGTGATCAGCAGAAAATCTGCTGGGACGCTGCCCTCAGGGCCACAGGTGGTCATACCCACAACCCTCCCCCCCGAGCTGGGGGTGCCAGGGAGAGCCCAGGGCCAGAGGGGATGAGAGAATGGCCCAGCCTATAGGCAAGAGGGAACCTTCCCCCATCCGCCACTAAAGTAGCAGACTGCACTTCCCTGTGGCTGGGCCAAGACTGCACCTGGGGGGCTGTGGCAGCTCCTCTCTGAGAGGGCGAGTGGGCACTGTCCTGCCAAGGGGAGGCCGAGGGGGGCCTGGCAGCGTAAGGACAGACAGGGAAAGGAAACTACACCGCAGATGCCTGGGGAGCCTGAGGTTGGGCAGGCGGGATGGGAGGGTCCCATGCTGCTTGCACACCCAGCCCCCTTCGGGCTCTCGCTGTCCTGGACTCCAATGCCCTTTGCCATCCCTGCCAGGGCCCCACAACGAGCCACAGGCAGTGGCAGGCACGGCCCAGGCTGCTGTCCCCACCACTTGGCCACCAGATGGAAGCCAGAGGGGGCAACAGGAGCCCCGACAGGGGCAAGTCGCCCGCTAAGCACCGCCTGGGCCACAGCCACAGGGCGTGGGAGATGGACAGACACTCAACTCAGAGATATGCAAGCCGAAACCACGAAAGAGATGCCACTTCACACCCACCGGGACAGCCAGACGCAGAAAGTCAACAAGTGCTGGTGAGTACGTGGGGATGGCGAGCCTCGCACAGGTGGCCAGGAACGCAGAACTGCTGGAGCCAGGGGAACAGCCAGTGGTTCCTCAAAAGGCTAAACGTAGATCCACATTCAACCCAGCAGTTCCACTCCTAGGTACACACCCAAGAGAACTGAAAACACACGTCCACACAGAAACCTGTGCATGCATGTGCACAGCAGCATGGTGCCTGACAGCCAAAATGTGCGCACAGCCCAGTGCCTATCCACGGATAAATGGACACACAGTGTGGCCCCTTCCACATGGTGGAACATCACTCAGCCGTGAACAGAACTGACACTTGGTACCACGTGATGGACCCTGAACACATCACGCTCAGCGACAGACACAAAAGGTCACACAGTGTGTGACTCCATTTACATGAAATGTCCAGAACAGGCCCATCCACAGAGACAGAAAGTGGATTTGTGGTTGCTGGGGGGAAGGGATGGGAATGGGGTTGTTTTGCAGAGAATGTTCTGGAACTAGATAGGGATATGGTTGCAGAAATCTATGAATATACTTTAGAAGGGTGGATTTTATGGGATATAAATTCTGTGTCAATTTTGAGAAAACCAGTGCTCGGCTGCAATGGAAAGAAAACATGCCACGTGCAAGCACAGACTTTGTCTGGCGGCAGCCAGCACAGGATCGAACCCCGGACCTTGGTGTTGTCAACTCACTCTAACTGAGTGAGCTAACTGACCAGCCTAAAATTAGATTTAACCGGTGAGGCGTCAGGTCCTGTAGCCTGGACCCTCAGGGATGTCCTATGCCCAGGGGTGGGGACACAGAATGGGGACAACCCAGAGGAGGCACCCGGGGCTGCCCTGGATGGAACCCCTTGACCACAGGGCAGGGACAGGAGGAGCACACTGGGTGGAGGAGGGCAGGGGCTGTCATCTGCATCTGATCTGAGAGAGATCCTCACCCCGACCCTGACTTCACCATGTCCCCAGCATGCCCCTTGCAGTCAGCCACGTCTGGAACACACGTTCCCACAAAATCCTGCACACGAATGTCACTAACAGCACCGTGCACAACAGGGTCCCATACCCCCACTCCACTCCTGGGTCTGTGCCCATGATAAGCAAAAAATGGATCCACATGGACACTTGTACACGATTCCCAACAGCCAAAGGTGGAAGCGACCCACGTGTCCATCCACAGATGGACACACACACACTGGAACATTCCTCAGCCATGAACAGGAACAAGGCTCTGACACACGCTGCCACGTGGATGGGCCTTGAACACATCATACTCAGTGACAGACGCCAGACACAAAAGGCCACACAGTGTGTGACTCCATTTACATGAAATGTCCAGAACAGGCCGATCCACAGAGACACAAGGTAGAACGGTGGGTGCCAGGGACTGCGGGGGGATGGGCGTCACTGCTGACGGGAACCGGGCTTTTTGTTTTTCTTTCTTTTGTTTTTAACTTTATTAGGGCTTCTTTCTGATGTGATGAGAATGTTCTAGAACTAGACATGAATCTATTAAGAACCATGGAGCTGTGCGCGCTGAGACGGTGACTGTTCTAGTGAACTGTGAAGAGCGAGAGCTGAGCCACACGCCCACAAGCTGCTGCAGGGTGACTGACCCCTCCTGGGTCCGTGGAGTTGTTCCAGGTCACCCACAGGGACCTTGAGCCCAAGGGTCTTCAAGCCAACCTGGAGACAGAAACGAGAAGAGGCCCTTTCTCGAGGAAGTGGGCGATTCAAGGGCCGGGACTGGGAGAACAGAGAGCTGGGACCACACTGACAGGTGGGAGAGGAAGGCAGGCTCCAAACAGGGGCGTCGGGGCACACGGGAGATGCCCAGAAGGAGGCCCCACAGCCAAGGCAGGGACCGCAACACAGTAAACGCAGACTGCACACGGCAGTCAGCACTGTGGCTCCACTGACACAGACAATGCTGAGTGACCGAGTGAGTGGGGAGAAGGGATGGCTCTCCCTGCAGAAGAATCCCAAGTGATCGATGGGGAAGGCACGAGGAAAGCAGACAGACTCGGCAGTGGCAAGACCCCCGAGGGATGCCACAGTCCGTGCCTGTCCCCAACCTGGAGGGTGAGGGCATCTGCACAGCTCAAAGCACCTCTCCTGCGCTAAGAGGGAGGACGGCCACTCAACGCTGAGGAAGCATCAAGTGAGACATGTGGACATCACGGGCCTCCTGATATGGCCCCGAGGAGGACGCATGCTGCAGCTATGGTGTTCCTCAGTCCAGTCCTGAGATAATGCCACAAAGACCGAGGGCCACGCTGCAGGACAGCTGAGCTACTCTCTGCAGAGGGCGCCGTGGTGGGCAGGTGGCATCCACCCGGGCCTACCCCAGTTGCCAGCACAATACCAGGGTGTAGTGGATTGAATTATGTCCCCCCAAATTCACTGAAGCTTGAATTGTGTCCCTCAAGTTTTATGTATTAGAAACTCAGCCCCTACTGTGACTGTGAAGAGGGTGGGAAATCCTATTATGGTCACTGAAAGGTGGAGCCTTGAAGAGGTGATTGGATTGTAGGACCGTGCAGTAGTGAGTGGACTAAAAATGGTGGTCAGGGGCGTGGTTCTGAGGGCTTTAAAAGGAGAGGAGAGTCTGCCTTTTGCTGTCTCTGCTCTGCTTCCACCATCTTGCAATGTGAGACCCCTGGGTCACTGTCACCACCACCAGATGAACTTTGGACTTCCCAGCCTCAGAAACTGTAAGCAATAGATTTCATTTTCTTATAAATCACCCAGTTCAGTGTACTTTGGTATAAGCAACAAAAACGGACTAATACACAGGGTAACACCCGCACCGTGGCCGTGCTTACACAGCATAGTAACGCTTGGGGAGGCTGGTGGGGGAGGCTTGGGAACTCAGTTTTTGCAATTGTCCTGTACAAAGCAACTTTTCTGTACATCTAAAATATTTTATTATTATCATTATTTTTTTTGGCAGTTGGTTGGTATGGGGATCTAAACCCTTCAACCTGGTGTTGTGACGCCACGCTCTAAGAAACTGAGCTCACCAGTAAGCTCTCTAAAATGTTTTAAAATACATGACCTCATGAAAACTTTCAAACACACAGAACACCTCGATGAGTGTCAGCTTCATTTTTCAGATAACCCTTTTGTGCAGATAATCCCTTTGTGCTGAACCCGTGTCTCCAGGCTCTGGGCAGTGGGCACCTGGTCTGAACATGAGCAGGGTAGGAGTGATGGGTGGAGGGCCACAGGGGCGGGGGCTGCCTGAGGCCACACCCAGTAAAGCCGCTAATTTGACCACCTGCATTCGTAAGAGCACAGAGTCCCTCATGCTATCTGTGAAATGAGGACACCCAAATGGAAGGGTGACCATCCTGCCCTCCCTGGTCCCTGGGCCTCAGTGGGCTCATGTGCAGAATCAAGGGGAGGGACCCAGGAAGTGAGGCCAACAGCTCCATGATTCAGTCAGGTGATGAGAGAGGGGGCTGAAGCCATGACCAGCCACAGGCCTGGCCACCTCTGTCCATGTGCAGTCCTGGAGGTCACGAGAGAGGCATGCTGGCCCCAGGGAATCACTCCAAAGGGAAATGGGAAGAGTTGGCCACAACAAAGAGGCAGCAAGTGCCACACAGCTCACCTCCTTTCTCTTTTTGCTTTGGCTGCCAGGAAACTCAGGGCTCAAGTTTAGTTACCAGCAGGCATGTTCAGGCCTGCAGGTTCACATTCACTACTCACCCACAACCAGCTCTGGATTTCCCATTCCAGTTCCTTCTGACTGATATGACAGTAGGAAACATTTCTAGAGACAGTACAATACACCATGGGCCACATGAAGGCTTTCAGCAGTGCATCAGTTTTTTCTTGCTGCTGCAAGAACTACCAAACGTCATGGCTTAACACCACACGTTTGACCTCTCACACTCTAGAGGTCAGAGTCTGACACGGTTCTCACCAGGGGAGGACCCATGTCCTCCTTTCCCAGCTTCTAGAGGCACCCGTAGCCCTCAGCGCGTGGCCCCTTCCTCCATCTGCAAAGCCAGCAGTGCAGCGTCTTCCAGTCTCTCTCTGCCTCTGACCCTCCTGCCCCCTCTTATGAGAACACTGTGAGGACACTGGGCCCCCGGGTAATCCAGGATGATCTCCCATCTCAAGATCCTTAACTCCATCCCACGTGCAGAGTCTCTCCTGCCATGGAAGATGACGTATCCACAGGTCCCGGGACTGGGACAGGGATGTTACTGCGTGGACATCACGCTGTCTGCGGGGCTTCTGTGGTGGGCCTGGCCAGACATGGCACTGCTGTGAAGGGCTTCAAGTGCCAGGCTTGGTCTGGGCTCTTTCCTGGCTCTGCGGAACGATGAGGCTGGGCCCACAGGTCTGGGGCTTACAGGACAGAGGGAGGTGGCTGAGAGAAGGGCTGGGGACCTCTTGCCCTGGCTTGACCCCACTTGCACCTGTCCTATCCCACACTCGGCACTGGGCTAGGGTTCCATCTGAAGAAGGTTCTGCTGCTTTAAAAGGCAGACCCTGACCTGGGGCGGCTGAAGCGTGGGCTGGGGAGGTGAGCCCAGGGAGGGAAGCCTTGGGGGCGGTGCTCTTGGTCACGTGTTTGGCAGGCGCTCAATAAGTATCTGTTGGACGGATGTGGCCACCTCTAATGAGGCATAATGACTGGCCTGTGCGTCGCCAAACGTGTAGGGACAAGCGAGGTTTAGACACGGAGCAGATTAAGTGAGCGAGGCAGCCCCAGAGGGGCTCTTGGCTTAGAAGCCCCATAAATTCTTGGCAGGGCCTCGAGGGAGGCGGATGTCGGTTGAATAAATTAGAGAGACAGAGACAGAAACAGAGAGACAGAGACAATGAGAGACACAGAGATAGAGAGACAGAAACAGAGAGGGACAGGGAGACAGAGAGTGACAGAGACAGAGAGAGACAGAGAAACAGACAAAGAGAGAAAGAAACAGAGAGACAAAGACAAAGACAAAGAGAGAGACAGAGACAGAGAGACAGAAACAGAAAGAGAGATAGAGACAAAGAGAAACTGAGAAACAGAGAGGGACAGAGGTACAGAGGGACAGAGGCAGAGAGACGGGCAGCGAGTGACGGAAGCCAAGGGGCATGGCTGGTGGGTGGCAGTGGCTGTGAGGAATGAGCTGTGACAAATGTCAACCCTACCTAAGGTGAGGGTGGGAGTTGTGGGGGAGCCTCCCCCAGGCTTCCCTCTGTCCCTGTGAAGGTCGCAGTGCAGACACTGGCCTTGGGCGTAGCAGCTCCCATACCTCGGTTTCCTCATGTGTCCAGCAGGGACATGCGCCAGCTCAGCACGCCTCGGCCTGAACTGGAACACTCAGGTGGCATCCAGAGACACCGGCCGGGCCATGGCCAGGGCACACATGTGCACCACCACTGCCACTGCTGCCATGTCCCCACTCACACAGCCACAGTGTCATGGGCACGTCCTCAGAGTCCTGAGCCAAGTAGCCACCACAGGCCTTGGGTTCTTCACTTCTGGTCAAAGCCACAGCATATGCTTCTGCTGGGAAGAACCCAGCTGCGGGCAGGGAGGGGCCAGCCCCCTGCACAGACACCTCTAGGAGGCAAGTGCAGCATCTTCTCTAGGCTGTGACAGGTCTCCCCGGGAGAAAGCAGTTCCCTGGGACGGTAAAACACTAATCCTTGGTCTGATGTGACGTGGGAGTCGGGTCTGGCCGGCTCCAGGGAGGCGAGCGGGTGGAATGGGATTGAATGTGGGCTGGAGGAGCCTGGAGCCTTGTGTGGACTCCTGCTGGATCCCTCATTCAAAGCACACAGATGCCTCCTGGGCCCAGGGCAATGGATGCCAGAGTCCTGGGCATCTGCGGCCACGAAGGACAGCAGTGCTGCAAGGGAGTGTCCACCGGGCAGCCCTGTCTCTTGTCCAGGATGTCCGTCCTCACCCTGTGGCTTCTGGAAGGGGGACTCAGGCCCAAAAAAGGAGGAGACTGGGACAAGCCCTCAAAAAGGAAGGAGACCAGGTGAGCGCCCTCTGCTTGAGTCCCTGCGGAGCAGCTCTTGTCCGGCTCGGACACTCAATGCGTTCATTTCCTAGGGTGGGCAAGACAGAGCACCACCAACAGCAGAGTTTATCCTCTCCTGGTTCTGGAGGCCAGAGGCTGAGAGCCAGCTGTGGCAGGGCCGGGCTCCCTCCAGAAGCCCTACAGGAGGATCCTTCCTGCCTCTCCCAGCTTCTGGGGCCCCAGGCATCCCTTGGCCTGTGGCTGCATCACTCCAATCTCTGCCTCTGTCACCACACAGTGTCTCCCTGTGTCTCCTCTCTTCTTAGGACACTTGTCACTGGATTCTGAGCTACTTCATCCTTGGCTGGCCCTGAGTGTCATCTGACCCAAGCTGGTCAGCTCTGGCCACCAACAGTAGCTTTGGTTCCCAAACTCTGTGCCAAGTCAGCCCTGGAGCCTGCGCTGAGCATTTAAGTTTCTGAGGGAAACGCCTGCTGGCCCCACACTGTCTGCCAGCCCCAGGCCATTCACAGTTCCAGTATCCGAAGGCACTTTATCCCTTCCAGTGGATCCAAGCCCAAACTCTGTGCCAAGTCAGCCCTGGAGCCTGCGCTGAGCATTTAAGTTTCTGAGGGAAATGCCTGCTGGCCCCACACTGTCTGCCAGCCCCAGGCCATTCACAGTTCCAGTATCCGAAGGCACTTTATCCCTTCCAGTGGATCCAATCCGTGCTGCGACTGGGCTCTCCAGGGCCTCCATGGGGAAACTTAGGTACCGAGCAAATCCCATGTGAGGCCACCAGGGCAAGGTGGGGCCCACTTGGTTCCACAGCGGGGATGCTGGGCGGCTCCCAGAATCCCCCATGAGAGAAAGATCAAATGCTCACTCCTCCTTCAAGGTATGGGCCATTTTTTTCAGAGGGCTGCGGCATTATCAGGAAGTAAACACTCATAGTGTTGGAGCTGCCAGGTGGGAGATGCGGCCATGTGGGGAAGAGGGTTGGGTGCTCTGAGAAGGCTGCCGTGGGCTGACTCTCCACGCCCACCCCCAACTTTCCTTATGTGACCTCTGCTCTCCCACTATGCAGAAGCCACCTCTGGACAGATTTTCCCAGGACCCTGTGGGCATAGCCAGAGGGGCCCAGGGAGGCCAGACCCTGGGGATGACTCTCAGCCCTTGTGGGTGGCCGCAGGCTCTGAGGCAGGCTCATTTCCCAAGGCCTGCAGGCCAAGGTGGCCTGGTCATCGGCTGCTCCCAAAGGACGATCCATGATTTCCAGCTCCAAACAGTACCCCTGATGAACCCCTTGGGCCAGGGCTCAGCCAAGGTTATCAGGCCCCCTGGGTGGCGCATGGCTATGGGGGCAGGCAGGAGGGACACTTGGACACCACCCAGGCTCCCATGACAGCTCAGCAAGCTTGTGGTTCTCCTACCTGAGGAAAGTCGTAGCTCTTTGGCGGGAAGCTGGAGGCAGTGGCCACAGGGGCGTAGCTGGTGTCTGGGCAGGGCTGGCCGCCGAGGAAGGAGGCAGAGCTCAGGAACGGGCTGGGAGGAGAGACGAAGTAAAGTGACCGTCGGGTGTGGCAGGGGATGCCAGACCCTCTGATGGGGCTCTCCTTCCCTCCCCGTGTTCTGGCTCCAACCAGTATGGTGGAGCCCAGCCAGCCCTGTTAGGATCAGGAGTGGCAGCCGCTGCATGGGCTCAGGCCTGTCCCCATGCACAGAGAGGGCTTCCAGTGTCCAATGGCCAAGTCCCAGGCTGCCATCCCCACCCCACTGGACACAGAGCCCGACCTTGCTCCTTAGAAATGGCCACCCTGCTGCAGAGGGCATCAGAGCTGTACCCTGTCCTCCCTAATCCCTCAACAGGACAGGGGTGGGGGTTCACCCGCTCACAGGAAGAACTCTGGTGTTTCTGAAACTCAGCTCAGAGAAGGGCCCCATAGTGCCCACGGTCCAGGGCACACACCCTGGGAGCTGACTACCACCCCACTTGGGCAGTCCCTGCCCACACACAACCCCCTCAGCCTCCACACCCATCTTAGCCAGGATGGGGTAGACGACAGCACCACCCTCAGAAACCCAGGAAGGGACTATGTCACAGTCTACCTGTGCCCGGCCCTCTGTCACCCAGAGGACAACCAAAGACATACCGAGGAGAGGTATGTGGCAGGGACAGGGCCAACGTGGCCATCCCATCGGTGGCCACCTCTCTCCAGACCCTAGGAGTAGAATCCTGCCATCTGCAGAGGGTTGTGCCCAGGGTGGCCTGTGCGAGCCTGGGAGCGGGACGGGACGGGGAGGCATCCACCCTTATTATGGGTTGTGAATAAACCGGTGGCCACCTCTCTCCAGACCCTAGGAGTAGAATCCTGCCATCTGCAGAGGGTTGTGCCCCGGGTGGCCTGTGCGAGCCTGGGAGCGGGACGGGACGGGGAGGCATCCACCCTTATTATGGGTTGTGAATAAATTCCCAAGTTTCCTAACCTACCCCTGCCCCTGGCCCCTGAACAGCCACTCCAGAATCTTCTAGGCTCCTCTTGAGGCTCCCACAACACAGCCTTTCCCACAGGCTACTTCTTCGGCCTGGAATGCCCCTGGTCCCTGCCAGGCCTGCTCCCCCTGGCAAACTCCTACTGACCCTTCAAAACCCAGCTCAGTCATTGTCCTCTGTGAGAAGCCCTCTTGGCTTCTTTTGCCCCAGGAAGTTTCTAACCCTCTCCCACCCACTGTCACCTCTGCAGGGGAGCCCTCCCCAGCTCCCTCACCCCCACTACTCTGCCCATTCCTTGGCTGGCTTCTGGCTAAGCCAGATCCCAGCTGTTCACAAGGCAGGGTCCACAACAGTCTCAGCAGCCTCTGTGTACCCAAAGCCGAGCCATGAGGGTGGGGGTGGGACCAGGACCAGGGCCCGAACATGGGGTTGGGGGGCGTAGAACCGAGCCAGGACCTCCAGCTGAGCCCTCACAGAGGCGAGCTCTGTCTGTAACTGTGACTTCAGAGCTAGGTGAAGCCCCCAGGGGGAGGCAGGCTGGGATGGGGCTCACTCTGCTGGGGGCAGGACCCGTCCAAGACACTTACTGGCTCTCGCTGGAGAAGGCTGGGTAGGGCACCGGAGAGAAGGTGTTCCACCAGGGGTAATGCAGCATGGCGTTCTGAAACACAGAGAGCAGGTGTCAGGCTCGCGGGAGGGGACCTGGGACCCCCAGCCCTGCCAAGCCCCTCTCGTGCAGGGCCAGTGTTAGAGGGGGCGAGGGCTCTGCTGCGAGTCTGGCCCCTGCCCTGGGGCTTCCCAGCTGGCCACCTCGGGAGCTAATTCACCAGGCCCAGGCTGTGGCCCACCGAGAACAACCTTGCCTGCACCAGATATCCCCCCCAACTAATTTTCTGGGGAAAAGCTCCCTGATCCCCCCTAACTGGAACAGTGCTGGCACACAGTGGGCCCCAAAAACCTGAGGACTGAGGGACAGGTGGAGTGGAGGTGTGAGCCTGGGTCTAGGGTCAGGACCTTGGACTTCAGGGTGTGGGCCATGGAAACCTCACACGCCCTGTGGAATAAGGACCCCTCCCTGTCCCAGAGCCAGCCCACCCACAGTGGGGCCACCTGGGACCCCCGCTTCTCCTCCAGACTTGCCATCAGGGAAGGCTCCCCCCACCCCCTGCCACTGCCATCACTGAGGAGAGGCTGCCGGCTGGGGGCATTGTGCTGCTCATCTCAGCCAGCTCTGGGTGTCACGCCAGCTTCTGGAGTGGAGGGGGCCGCTCACTGCCCCTTGAGGCCCCTGGACGACCTCCACCAGGCCCCCAGGCCCATGCAAGTCCTGCTCCTCCGTGAAGCCCCAATGCAACTCCCCAGGGCTCAGCTACTTCCGCCCTCCCCTAGACTCATTAACTGAGAGTTGGCCCGGACCCAGCCCAGATGGCCGGAACTGCATGGGGAGGAATCAGCCCGGCCACTCATCACTGACCTCTGGAGGGGCTTGCCAGCCGAGAGGAAGGAGAAGCCTGAGGGCTCGCCGCCCTGCCCTTCCAGTTCTGGCATAAGTTACAAAAGAAGTTTATCAAAATAAAGTGCTGGGGAGGCTGGGGGAGCCACGGGGCCTCTCCCCAGCACAAAGGTCAGGGGCTTCCAGGCCTCCTGTGCTCCAACACACTCACGAGGAATGCTCTGGAGAAGCCTCCGGAAGGAATTAGGGCCACCATGGCCTGGGTAGGGTCTCCTGGCAACCCCGTGTCTCCCCAGAGCCCTGGTCTCATGTTCCACACACACCCCCACCCTGCCCACTTGTGGGGGAGAGAAATCCAGCCCCAGAGAGGAACACGAACTTCCCAAGACCATGTGGCACATCTGGAACATTCCGGAGCAGAACTCTGACTCTAGACCCCATGCAGCCTCCCTAAATGAACTACAGTGAACTGCCTCGGGGTGCACAGACTGCGCCTTGGGTGAGTGAACTGTGGCTCCAGAGTGGGACCAGGATGGTAGGAACAAGGGGATCTTGGTCATCCAACACACTCTACCTGTGCCCAGGCAAGAGACCCCCAGGCAGTGCAGGCTGGAGGCCTCAGGCTGGGGGATGTGACAGTGGGGGGACAGTCATGGCTTTGTCTACCCAGGACCCCATCCTCCCCCAGATTGTGGCTCTGCAGGGGGCTGCCAATCAGGGTCACCCTAGACCTGCCCCACAGGGGTGGCACAGCATGGCAGGCCAATCGGAGGCTTCCTCAGGATTTTCCACTGGCAGCCAGAGGGGGTGGCTCCATCTTTAGAGGGCAGGCCCTAGTACATGACTGGTCCAGAGATGGGCACCTGACCCCAGCCAGCCAATCAGAGCCTGCCTGAGGATTTTCTACTTGGAGACAGAGGAGCTGTCCTCTCCTGTTAAGCAGCCCAGTTCCAGGTGTGGCCTGTGAGGCAACCATCACTGACACCGTGGGGCAGCCCAACCTCAGGGAGCACCAGAGAGGGGGACTTCTCCACATGCTCTGACTGCCAAGAGCGGGGCTCAGAGCCAAAGTCAGGATTCACCCAGCACCTCCCATGTAGCAGGTCCCTACTGCGGCCCGAATGTTCCCCCAGACTCCAGTTTGTGAGCCCCTCGGTACAAGTCCTCAGCTGTGTAGGCAGGGCCCTGGCCACTGGTAGGCTTCCTGGTCATTGTAAAGGGGACGAGGTGGGGGCACGTTCCTGTGGGAATAGCTCCATCCTCTGCAAACCTGAGCTCATTCTGACCCAGGAATTCTATTTCAGAAACACACTGCAGGGGACTTAATCCACAAGGGGGGGAAGAAGACACAGAAGCACTATTTATAGCAGAAGAAAATTGGACTCTCCCCAAAGGCCCAATGACAGGGAAACAATTAAGCAAATTAAGGGGGGTGGAGACGAAGGAACCACTCTTGAAGATCAGAGGAGAAACAGGGAGGAGATGGCAGAGACAGCTGGTGGGTGGAAGCTCGGAGGGAGGCCAGGGGGACAAGGAGGGTGGCGGGGGACACTGGACACAACTTCAACAGGAGGGGAGGACAGGGTGGAGGCTGCACATGGCAGCGTGAGAGGAGGCTGAGCCCTGGCCCGAGCTGCTGGACGTCAGCCAAGGTTTCTGAGCTGTGGGTGACACGTTCAGTCCTAACTAGTGTTTGCTCCCATGCCCCACAGTTTGTGAGGCTCACTTCCGTGACTTCATACTCCGTGTTCTATCACATCAGCCTGTGATGTGGGCACCTGTGGGCCAAGGGTGAACTCTGGACCAGCACACGTCCTTCCCAGCACTGGGATGATGGGTCTAGGGCGCCTCCAATGATTCTGTGTGACTCAGGTGGCCTATTTCCCAGCTCTCTGGAACCCAAGCTTGTTCCTGCTCCATCTCCCCACCTCCCACAGTCTCCCCCACCATGACTGTGTCCGGGGTCCCCTTCTGTGTCATATACTCGCTCTGGATCAACAGGCAAAAACTGTGCCCCACGCCAGTGGCGGCAACAGCAGCTGTGGTAAGGAGTGGGTCCCACAGTCTGCGCTGTCACCCCCACGCTGGCCCGCAGCACTGGCAGCCCAAGCAGCCACTGATGCCGGCACTCCCCTGCTCCCATCCTGGCCTCAGGCAGCTCAAGTCTCCCCACCGGTAACGCGGTTTGTTGTCTTTCCTGAAGTGTCAAGAGCCCCAATTTCACCCGGGAAAGGAAGGCCTGACTCGCAGGAGGATTCTGGACCCTTCTCTTTACCATCTGTGATAGGAGGAGATCAGCTATTACTGATGGCTGCTGTGTCCCTTGTGATACTCCGAGCACAGGAGGGAAAACTTGGAAGCAACCAAGATGCCTTTCAGTAGGTGAATGGACAAAGAAACTGTGGTCCTCCACGCAATGGGGTGCTGTCCAACGCGGAGAGGAAAGCAGCTGTCAGGCCATGAGAAGACATGGCAGGGTCTTAAGTGCACATTGCTAAGCGAAAGAAGCCAGTTTGAAAAGGCCAAACGCTGTATGATTCCAACTGTAGTCATACGCTGCTTAACGACGGGACACATTCTGAGAAACACATCATTCGGTGACTTTGTTATGCAGACATCACAGAGTACACTCACACAAAGCTAGATGGTACAGCCTATGACATACCTAGGCTGTATGGTACAGCCATTATAATCTTATGGGGCCGCCATTGTGTACACAGTTCACTGTTGACCAAAACATCGTTCTGTGGCTCAAGACTATATGACATTCTGGAAAACGCAAAACTATAGAGGCAAAAAGTTCAGTGATTGCCAGGGGTTGGGGGGAGGGAGGGATGAATAGGCGGAGCACAGAGAATTTTTAGGGCCATGAAACTACTCTGTAGGACATTCTGACGGTGGACACATTTGTCAAAACCCATAGAATATTCAACACGAAGTGTGAACCTCAATGAGAACTTTGGACTTTAGGTAATGATAATGTATCAGTACCAGTTCATCAATCGTAAAAGGCACCACACTGATGCAAGATGTCAACAAGAGGAAAACAGCGGACAGAGTTATATGGGAACTCTCTGCTTTCTGAGTGATTTTCTTATAAACCAAACACTGCTTAAAAAATAACATCTATTAAATTACATAGAAAAAAAATGTTTAAAAAACAATCCATTCCTTGCCTGGCTCCTACAGGCAAACTCAAGCCCCCACAGGAGGGACAGCACAGTGTCTCTCCCTAAGGGACAGTAACTTTTTTGAAAGAAACTCAACGGTTAATGTTTAAGTAACTGGAAGCTCGGGGGAGGTGGGAACTCCCTTGAGGATTCTTCTGGGGGTGGGGGGGGGAGGGAGGGAACCAGGGCCTTCGATTAACCCTCCTTTCACCCTCTCCAGGTGCCACAGGGGGAGCTGGCTGAGCCGAGTTCTGGATTGCAAAGGTCAAGGTCAAGGTCGTGGCCATGGTCTGGAGGGCAGCATCCCACATAAAGGCCACTGTGTGAATTCATGTCAGAGCACCCACCCGGTCCTGCTCAACAGACCCCACTGGGGCTGGGCTGGGACTCACCTGCAGGGGCGGTGGGCTGTATAGGACGCTGCCTGCCGGTGGGGGTTCATGCTGAGGGTACTCCCCGTCCATGGCGGGCTCCACTGCAAGCATCAGGTGGCAGGCAGGGGCTCCACGACCCGGGGCTGTCTATCTGGGCTTCTTGCTCCGTGGTGGTGGTGGCGGCATCATGACCTGTGGAGAGATGTGCACGTCCTGAGGTTGTTCTCTGACCGTGACTGTCGCCTTCTCTCCCTCCTGGGGCCGCAGCCAGGAAGCCTGTTTTGGTTCTGGCTGTGGGGTTGCAGGAGCTACTGCCCCAGCACGACACCTTCCCCCCATCCACCCTTGTCCCCCGGTCCTGACTACATCATGTGGGTCCCATAGGGTCTCCCTCCTGGGGCCGCAGCCAGGAAGCCTGTTTTGGTTCTGGCTGTGGGGTTGCAGGAGCTGCTGCCCCAGCACGACACCTTCCCCCCATCCACCCTTGTCCCCCGGTCCTGACTACATCATGTGGGTCCCATAGGGTTGTTCCCACCACCCACAGAAATGAGCCCTGTGTCCAGGGACCCTGGCCCTGAGCATCAGAGCCACAAGCTGGCTCTATGACCAGCCCATGTGAGGCTGTAGAGGGAAGAGTCCAACCTGGGCCTGGCACCCTGAGCTGGGGGTGTCCACCAGCCCTGTCCCCCAGTAGCCACACGAGGCTGGGCAAGAGCATCTCCAGGGGCAGTCAGGGGCCAGGCAGAGCCAGGGAGTCCCACACCTTGCTCAGGGGTAAGGACAAACCAATGCCCCCATGAGCATGTCCCTGTCTGGAGGCCAGGCCAATCCCGAGCCCAAGAACAACTTCCTGCTGCCGGTGGCCTCTGGCACATGGCCAGGAGCCCACCGAGGTCCCTCCAGCGAGAGAAGGGACCCCAGGCTGGCCCGGGGTGGTGGTGGGCGTGTTCTGTGGGCAGGCGGCCCAGAATGTTAATCACTGACGGAGGCAGGAAGGGAAGGCAGCAGTCACCACTCCCGGCCAAGCCCCGGAGTGAAGAAATCCCAGGGACTTCCAGTAATTGCCGTCCAGCCACACGCAGGCAGGCAGCTTGTGCAATACTGCGGGTGGGGGTGGGGGGTACTGCCCTTGCCCTGTGCTCCAGGACAGTGGCTGGAGGAAAAGGGGCCCACAGGGGCCAGGGCTCCTGCCTCAGGGCTGCAACAGGGAGGGCAGCTGTCACAACAGCAGGTGTGGCCCTGGCTCAGATGCAGGCTCCCCACCTGCCTCTCTATCCTCAGGACGTCACCTCCCCTCCCTTGCCCCCAAAGACCTGGCCCCCTTGGAGCCCCCAGTCCCCTCCTTTCCTGCCCCTTCCAGTCTCTGGTGGGCCCGGGACCTGGGGACAACCTCGTCAGAACCGAGTGGGAGACAGGGCCTCCCACGTGAACATGCAGACGCTTTGTGATTTGGGGTCTTGGACATTCCTCATAAAGACCTGGGGGTCAGGAAGGCCAGGACCAAAGGCCGGCTCCGCCTTCTAATAGCTGGATAACCTATGCTCCTCTGAGCCTTAGTCTATTCATCTGGGAAATGGGCTATGTGGAGACAAAGTGGACAGGGCAGGCCAGGTGCTCAGCAGAGGCTGGGACCCCCTGCGCACTGGCGACTGGGAACAGTGACCCCTTCCTCCACTGAGATGCTGGGACCCCACTTGAAGGGGCTTGCCCAGCACCTGGGATTGGGACAGCCCCTGCTGGTAGGTAGCAGTGGAGAAATGTTTCCAGAGCTGATGTGGCAGTGCTGGCTCTGACTCCCTCCCCCAGGATTTGACCACAGCCCCTTCCCTGCAGAGACAATTGCGGAGATGCCACTCAGTCACTGCCACAGCCTGGGCCTTGTGCTGCCACATTGCCAGAGCAAACTGGCCCTTCCCACGCCTGGGTGCATCTCCTGCAGCCGCAGGGTCTGGGGCAGCTCCTGAGCGACACTGGGCCATCCTCGGGGTACACTGTGCCGAGAGACCCCACCAGCAGCAGGCCTGACCCACACTCACCTCGCCCAGCCCCTCTGGCTGGAAGGGTTCTCCCCAGTGGCTGGCTCCTCCCTCCCTGGGTCTCTGAGCCCATGCCCCCATCCACCAAGCTCCCAGTGGACCCATTCCAAGCAGCAGACAAGGAAGGCTCAGGCACCACATCCTCAGCTGAGGTCTGGGGGATCAGGGTCTCTAAGAGAAAGAGTCGCCTGCAGGGGGTGCTCCAGACGCAGCTGTGGGGTGGAGGGTTGTGAGCTGGGGTCTGTGCATCTTCTCCCTCCACAGACATGGGGGCAGGGAGCGTGGCCATGCCTTGGGGACACCAGCAGGCTTCGCTGACCAAGCAGGGTGTCCATACCTGGACCCATGGAGGGGGGGGGAGCCACATGGCCACGTGGCAAGGTAGGCACGGATCAGAGCCACACACCAGGAGTCGGAAGCTGTACCCTCACACATGGCAGGTGGGATGTGAAATAGGGCAGCTGCGGGGAAATGGTCTGGTGGCTGCTCAAAAGGTTAAACCTACAGTGACCACAGGAGCTGGCAATTCCGCTCCAAGGTATGTACCCAAGAGAAATGTGGCCACACAAAATCAGTGTACACATGTCCACAACAGCACCACACACAGCAGCCAGAAGGTGGACACAGCCCAGTGCCCATCAACAGATGAATGGACAAACACAGTGTAGTCCTCCACACACTGGAATGTTACCCAGTCACAAAAAGGAACGAGGCTCTGACACACACTATCACGTGGATGGACCTTGAACAAATCAAATTCGGTTAAAGACACCAGACACAAAAGGCCACAGATAGTGTGACCCCATTTACACGAAATGTCCAGAACAGGCTGATCCACAGAGACAGAAAGTGGATTAGTGGTTGCTGGGAGCTGGGGGAGAGGGTGGGGGTGACACTATGTCTGCCCCCCCACCCCCTAGGAATGCCCCTCCCTCCCTTAGATCCCACCTCACCCCTCTCCTTGTTCCCTCCGGAGGCGCTGGTCAGGGCCCCCAAACACAGCCGCCCTCTGCACACTCAAGATCATCCTGGACCCTCAGGACCCCCCTGGCCCCTGCCCAGCTGACCACGCCTCTGTCACCCACACTGAGTCCCAGCCATTGCTTGCAACCCCTGTTGTCCTGACCCCCCACCCCACCCAGGCAGGCTCAGACCCATCCAAATGCCCCCCACATCCCTGACCTCTCTGCTCTTGACCCGGGGTCCTGTGCCCTCTGGATCCTGCTCCAAAGCCCTTCAGTCACCTCTTCCTGTGGCAGCCTGTGAACACACCACCACCCTAGGTATCCAGTTACCCCCAGACTCCCAGAACAGACCCCAGTGGGGCACCAGAGGGTGGTTCTCAGGGACTGCCTCCTCAGCCAGTGGCTTTGGTAACAAGGACCCGGCCTCGGCCTCAGAGCCTTGCGGGGGCAAAGTAACCTATGTGTGTCTCAGGCAGGAGGTGTGCAGCTGGTCCCTCAGCTCCCATGTAGGGGAGGGGCCTCCATTGTCACGGCTCACTCTGGAGGACTGCTGTGGCTTCCTTCTGAAATCCAGTTCTCAAATGAGTCATTGTGAACGGGAAAGATTAAAGAATTAGTGCCCCAGATGGGACAATAACTGGGAAGGTGGAAAGCCAGAAGAGACCAAGGTCTGGGAGAATCTGTCCCAGAACGTGCCATGGCTGGCAGGTAACTGCAGCCATCCCAACCCCCCGCCTCTCTCTTCCGAGCCCTGCCCTGCTGGGTCTGTAGCACAAGCTGGACACCCCTGACAGGCCGTGGGGCCTCACCCCCACCTGGTGCTATCAGCTCACCCTCCCAAACGCTCTCAACCGGCCACCGCCAGAACCTCCGCCAACGCCACCCAGATCCACTGACCAGCACTGCCTGGACCCCACTGGCCCCCTGGACCCCCAGCCCGGCTGAGGCTCCAACAGGCAGTAGCCACAGTGCCTGGGGGAGGCTGCCGTCATCATGAGCTGGGGCCCTTCTGCAGACGGGGAGGCAGAGACCAGCGCCCATGTGCTCAGCTGTCTTGTCACCACACACGCTTTCTGATGAGGACACAGTGCCTCGAGGCTTGTGCCAGCACATGAGGAAACTGAGGCCCAGGTAGGGGCTGTCTGCCCCAGGCGAGCAGTCGCAGCCACAGTTGCCGGTGCATGTGGAGGCCACTGTCCAGTCCTCGCGGACCCTGTATGACCCTGTCTGTGGCCCCTGCTTCCCGGAATCTGCTGCCCCTGAGGAACAGGCCTGAGGGCATCCTGGGGTCCCAGACGTGACACCCACAGCAGCCCGAGGAGTGAGTCAAGAGACAGATCCAGCTGTGCAAGGCCCCCGGTGACCTACCTTGCAGCCATGGAGCTCATAACGGGAGGCAACCCTCCACCGGGTTCTTGGGTTACAGAAGCCACCGAGCAGCAGCCTGGGACCCCAGCACCAGTGGAGTGCAAGGGGCTGGCGATTTCACAAGTCTCAGCTGATGTAGGGCAGAGAGCCCCATGGCATCAGCCCGCCTGGCCGGGCCCTAGCTCAGCCAGCCAGTGCTGTCTGGATGTCTCAGTTCCGCTCGGGGCCTCAGGATCCTGACCATGGACACAGGATGTTGTTGTCCTACACACAGAGCCAGGGTGGGGAAGCCCCCTCCTCTGTTGGGTGGAGGGCTTTGGGGAGGCCTCAAGGGTTGGAACCAACCACAGGGGTCCAATCCCAGCTGGGGACTGGCTCAGGAGGAGACTCAAGCCAGGGACATCCCCAAGAGGCTCCTTTGCTGCCAGACCAAGGTGCCCCAGCCAAGACAGCCTCAACCCCATGCAGGTGGGAGAGGAGGGGCTGAAGCAGGCAGAGCAGAGGAAGGGACGGGGCATCCAGGATACATAAGTGCCCTCAGCACTCAATCATCCTGAGCTGGGCACTGTGTCCCCTGCAGCCTTCAGCCTTCAGACCGCCCTGCCTCCTGATTGACCCCAGGATCCCCATCCTGGAGGGTCTGCCCCAAGGGGCCTTGTCCACCCTTTCTGCCCTTAGTGCCCACAGCCAGTCACGCCAGGCATATGTTGGTGGCTATGAAAGACAACCCCAGCAGGGAGGCCGTGCAGCCAGCCAAGACCATAGTGGATCAGGGAAGAAGGGCTGAGCCCCAGCACGGCCAGCTACTCACCTGTGTACCTGGAAACCCCGCTGGGCCCCACCAGGCTGCTCATAGTCCCCAAACTCACAGTGTAGCCCCCATGCTGGCAGTCCCCTCCCCATCCACTGGCCACACCCAACATTGTGTGCTGAGACCCCTGTCCGCCTCTGCCCCTATCCAGGCCTCTGGGGCCAGCTAGGGGCCTGCCCACCTCCCCAGGGGCAGGCTCTCCAGGGCAGCTGTCTGGCCTGCAGCTGACAAACAACCCCGAAGGGCAAGAGGGAGACCTGGGGGCTACACGGCCCCGCTGCAGGGCGGGGGTGGGTGGCTAGACCCACCAGGACTCTGTCCCTGAGACCTTTCCAAGGGCTTGAGTGACCGAAACCACTTTTATAATAATACGTATTGCAATGCACTGGGCCAGCCAGCAGAGCCTGGAGGAGTGCTCCCAGGACCCCCACGGGGCATGTGACCCTGGACAGCCCCTGCACGGGTGGGCAGGCCCCAAGGATGGAAAGGAAAAAGCAGCCTGTGCCAAGGGTCCTCCCAGAAAGCTCAGGAGCACGGTCCTCACCTGCCGATCCCACCTGGACCCCACCCACCCACGAGGCCAGGATGGCTGGGCAGCAAGGACCTGACCACTGCGGGCAGAAGGACACCCTTGCATTATAAAAGTGGTTCGAACTCCTGGACCCCCCAGAGGGTCTCAGGACCCCCAAGGTCCCAGGGCTTCACTTTAAGAATGGTATTGTCACACTGCCCTCTGTACTTCCCTATGTGGAATTTTTTTTTTTAAGTTCTCAAGTTTGCTGCCAAGGTTATCAACCACAGGACCACCGGAGCGGTGGGTCGAGGCTGGACTCGTGGCCTTGCCTGCAGCTGGCCAGGACATTGTCCCCACCCAGACGAGCCGTGCAGCCTCCCCATTGCCATGTCACCAGCCCCTGGGCCCTAAGACTGGGGGGTCTTTCCCAGGACACAGTGATCACAGACCACCCTACATCCCAGATATGAGAGAGATGGTACTTTTTTAGTTACGTTTTCTTTTTAAAATAACAAAATCAGCAGATACACATGATAAAAACTAAAAAAACCCAGAAACATAGAATTATAGTACACTAAGTGGCTAGGCTGGGAAAGGCCATGATCCTGATGACACAAACACCAATCACGGGTTTAACCAAAACATAACCACAGATACATGCGTGTACACATGCACAGATACACAGGCGCACAGGAAACACCGGCGAAAGCACCACATCAGCGTCGATGTCCTGTTGGTGAATCGGTTCCATCATTTTACAAGATGTTACCATTTGGGGAAATGGGTATGTGGAATCTCTCTGAATTATTTCTTAAGATAGCACATGAACCCATGACTGTCTCAAAAATAAGCAGTTTAATTCATGGAGTGAACTCAGGCAAATGTATTAGCACTGTTGCCTGCCAGGCAGGATTCAGGGGGCACACGTGTCTCTCACCCCTCTGTTGGCTGTGGGAGACACCGCCCCCTCAACCGCGGAAACCTTCACCCTGGCAAGAAAGGCCATGCATGTGGGTGTCTCTGACCCTCCAGCCCAGGTGCGGCCTGAAACCCATCACCAGTGAGGCCCAGGGACCGCCACTGCCCCCCGCACAACTGGGCACCAAGTCCTTCCTTCTCGACCTCCTTGGGCTCCCAGAGGCCTAGCATGCACCAGAAAGAACTGCATCCTCAGGGACATGGCCCAGGCTTGGTGCCCAGGGAACATGGGCCCCATGCAACAAGAGGCCTAGGCCAGGCGGTCCCAAGGGCACCCCAGGCCGGCACACACTGACGGACATGCCTGACGCCTGCCCCAGGAGCCTGAGAGCTGTGTGTACATTCCTGCCCCCAGGTCCCGCTGGGCCTCTCTGCCGCCGAGCTGCCCACCCACGAGCAAAGATGTGGAGACCTCTGCTCTCCTTGGGCAGAGCTGGGGTGCCCCATGGGGGTGTTGAGGAGCCCCCACCTGGTTTTTCTCCCCACTTCACAGACAAGGAAACCCAGGCACCCCATGCCAACTGAGAATGGAGCCCCATTTCAGGCCCTGGAGCCCCCAGGGAGGCCCACGGCCCTGCCTGTCCTGAGGGGCCAAACTTCTCCAGACCTGGAACCCCATTACCCAACCAGGAGGACGAGAAAGAGCAGCCACTCTGACCCTTGACCCCACCCCAGCTCCCCACAGCTGGGCCAACCCTTCACACAACATGCAGGAAAACTGAGGCCCAGAACCTGACAATGGTTTCTTCCAACCCTTGTGCCCCACAGACCAGCTGACCTCAGGCATACTCCTGGGCCATCTGCCCTGCAGTGCTCGGTGTGGCAAGAGCGGCCACCACTGTCCACCCTGTTCTAGAATCAAAACAGCAGCAGGTCCTGAAAGGGGCCAGGATGCCATCTACAAACACACACTAACAGACACACTGGGCGCCTGGCCAGGGTGTGAGGTCCAGGGAGGGGATGCTTGGGCTGAGGGTCACTATGTGGACAGGGCACAGAGCCAATCCTCAGGGTGTCCCAGCCCCAGGGGCACACAAGGCCAGGATCAGACCCCCCAGCGCCAAGGGTTTGGCCAGGCCATAGCAGGAGACTGACGAGTGAGGGAGGATCTGGGGGCTGCCCATGTGTAGGAGGGAATGCGGGGGACAGAGAGTAGTGCTGGGGTGACCAGTGGCCCCAAAACTCACATCCACCCAGTACCTGTGAATGTGACAGTATTCAGAAACAGGGTCTTTGCAGATGGAATTAGTTAAGATGAGGTAATAAGGGTGGGCCCTAAATCTAATGACTGGTGTCCTATGAAAAGGGAAATTAGGACACAAATTTCCATATTTGGAAATTTGACCTTTGGGAGATAGTCGTGTGGTGACAGAGGCACGGACTGGAGGGATGTGGCCACCCCAAGGGACGCCTGGAGCTCCAGAAGCTGAAAGAGGCAGGGAGGACCCTACCCCAGAGCCCCTGGAGCCTCTGGTGAGAGCGCGGCCCTACCACACCTGGATCTCAGAGGTCCAGGCTCCGGGACTGGGAGAGGACAGACCTGCTGTTTTGGGCAGCCTGGTTTGTGGTGCTCTGCTGCAGTTGTCCCAGGAAGCTCACAAAGAGGGAGGGAAGAAGGCAGGCTACAGCCCTGACCCTTGGCCCGACTCTGGGGTGACACTAGCGCCGAGTGCTGCAACTCTGGATTTCTACAGAGTCCCCAGGAGGCATCTGGACCACAGCAGCTCAGGGATGCCAACAGCAGGCAGAGGCTGCTGCTCCCGAGCCCCAGGCCCTCTGTGCACACACATGCTGAGGAGCGGGGCTGGGAAAGCCTCCAGAGCCAGTGCCCTCAGCCAGCATGGCCTGCGATGTCACATGTGGGTTGGGCAGGAGGGGTCCCTTCGTCTAGGGCAGGGACAAGGTGGGCCACCCGGAAGCGCAGGAGGCTGGGGTCCAGGCGTGCGCTTGTTCCTCGAATGTCCAGTTCTGCTCGGCAGCTGGAGGAAACTCAGCAGCTGGTCCCACCTCTATAGTGGAAGGTGGTACACCGGTCTGTAGGACCCCAGAGCCCCATGTGCCCCCACCCGGCCAGGCTCACAGATCCTGTAGACCCAGGTGCCCTGCACCTGGCCAAGCTCACATACTTCTCTGAAAAGGAAAGGCACATGGTCTGCACTCGGGCCTATGGACAGGGTTCTGAATCCCAGCTCCCCAGGAAGCCCCCTGCCCTCCCCACTGCACCATCGGGCCTCATTCTGGTGGGCCCTTGGGAATGACGGCCATACAGCCATCACAGTCCCTTTCCTGGGGAGGACTCAGGGGGTCACAATTGTGGGGCTCCACACCAAACCCCTGATTTCCAGCAGCATCCCCTACCTGTGGCTTCTGGAGCCTTCCACAGGGACAAAGGGGCTGGGGAGGGCAGGAGGGAATGTTCTCAAGCAGAAAGATGGCTAAGGACAGGGAGGAACCAGAGTGGTCCACCAAGATGCAGGGAGATCATCTCAGACGCTCCAGGTGGGGTGGGGTTGTCTTGCACAGTAGAGACCCCCAGCTCTTCAGCAGAGCTGCCGGCACCTCAACAAGACCCTAGATTGCCCTGAAGCAAACCAGGGCACCCAAGCTGGAGATGGAGCCAGGAGCCTCTGTGGGCGGGGCCCGGTGTCCCTGAGGCTGCTGCACCAGGCTGTGGGAGTCGACGCCCCAGGCCCCAGTGTCTGACCAATGCTGCCTGGGGGCTCCATGGGCAGGGACCAGGTCAGGGCTGCTCAGCTGGCTCCAAGGCCCAGGCCTGGCACAGTCATCACGGGGCTAAATGATGGCCCAGGAAGTGGACAGTGAATGGAGGTGGCCTTGGTGGGGGGACCTCATGGCCTATCACCTAATTCCCAGGAGCACAAGGAGCAGAGCCAGGAGGCCACCGAGGATGGATACCCTGTGTCCCGGCACCTGGCCCACACACCTCGCACGGAGAGGCTAACGCCTTGGTGGGGGGACCTCATGGCCTATCACCTAATTCCCAGGAGCACAAGGAGCAGAGCCAAGAGGCCACCGAGGATGGATACCCTGTGTCCCGGCACCTGGCCCACACACCTCGCACGGAGAGGCTAAACCCACGAGAAGAAAACTGCACCTGGGGAGTAAGAACCAGACCCAGACCCCAGATGGATGTCATGGCGGCTGGGGGGCAACATTTGGTGAAACACACATTTATGCAGGAAAGGAAAGCCTCCAAGATGGCTTCCAGAGGCAATGACTTGGTGGACCCTGCAACTGGCTCTCTGCTCAATGCACCAGCCAGCCATGGACTCTAGACCCTTGCGCTCATCCAGGACAGACCAGTCCTGGCAGAACAGCACTCTCTCACGGACGCAGGGTGAGGTGGGCACTTTGTAAAGACAGGCCAGTGAGTGGTGTAGCCCTCAGGAGGCCAGTCAGCATCCCCTGACCCACCCACCTGCCCCAAAGGCCCAGTGGGGAGTGGGGACTCCTGGGGACACAGAGCCTGGGTCTCAGGGGCTCCAGCCCCCCGACCTGTCTACTCCCAGGTATGCTTCGGCCTTCCCAGGAGAGAGCTGAAAGGCATCTCGAGGTGATGGCCCCTGTCCACCTGCCCGGCTACTGCATCTGCTCAGCAACTCCCGCTGTTACCTGATTTTTAAGCCTCTGCCCACTTGCACCATGTTATAGCTTCTCACAGCATTCCAGTACCATCCTCACAGGCCGCCTCTTCTGTGAAGTGCCTGCTCGGGGCTTGTGCTTATTCATGGTCTTTAAGAGGCTTCTGACACACTGAACTTGTGGTCTCCTCTGACCTGCAGGTCTTCTTCTGAGCAGATGTTAGGCCAAATCCCATTCACCCTTGATTTCCTGGTCCTTTGAAACTGGCAGGCCCTTGTGTGTCTGAGGTCTGGGCAGAGAGGGGTCTGCCCGCCCCACGCTTGGGGCTGTCCCTGCTAGATGCATCTCAGGCCAGCCAGCGCCCTGGGGAGCCCTAAGTGGAACATTGGCTGGTGCTGTCCACAGCCAGGTTATGCAGGTCCTAGATGAGTGGCCCGACCTCAACACTGTCCTCAGGCTCTTCAGTCCAGCCTTGGTGCCACAAACATCTCAAGTGACCTTCGCCCAAGGCTGAAGGGCATCAGGTCTGGGAGGAGGAAGCTTCAGGCCGGGCTTGTGGGATGGGCAGTACCAAGACCTGCCTGTGCTGTCCACTCAGGAGACCCACTTGCCCTGTCCTAGCAAACACCCTCTGAGCTGGACCATGGGCCCCTCTCTGGGGAAGAGGGTAGAGGGTGGCAGGAACCCCGGGACTGGCCACCGGAGCCTGGATCCATTTTCTCTTTCTGCCATGATGAGTGACCAGGAACTTTAAAACGACACACATGTGCCCTCTCCCAGTTCTGCAGGTCACCCAAGTCTGGCTGAGCTTGCTGCCTCCTTGGCCATGGGCTTCGCGAGGTGGAAATGAGGGTGCCGGCTGCCCAGGGCTCCTGTCTGGACTCTGGGAGAGAATGTGCTTCTGAGCTCAGCCAGTCAGCAGAATCCCAGTCCTTGCAGCTGCGGGACTGCAGCCCCACGTCCACAGTGGCTGGCAGCCGGGGTGGTGCTTGGCCTCCAAAGGCCGTGTACTCCAGGCCACGCTGCCCCTCCATTGTCAGGCTGGCAGGGCCATGCATCCCTCCTGTGCCTCAAACCTCTGATCACCCCTCTGTCAAGTCTCTTCTGTCTCCAGCCAGAGAATGTTCTCTGTTGTAGGGACCCTGTGACAAGGCAGGCCCACCCAGATATTCCAGGGGAGCCTCCCACCTGAGGACCCTCCACCCAGTCCCATCTGCAGAGCCCCTCTGCACTGGGATGAGGACAGGGATGTCTCTCAGACCAACCCTGAACCCAAGCACGGACACAGCATTAGGCTGCACAGTCTCACAGTCCCACCACCCCCACGGCAAGGCTGGCCTGGCCCTGTGGGTACACTAACAGGCTCTGGGGGATGTGTTCCTGCTCTCCTAGATACCTGGAGGCAGCAAAGCCCCCAGTATCCTCTTCTCAGGGTAACCCCCTTCCCCACCTGGCCACCATCCTCCCAAGGGGCCTGAGCTGGCCTGGGCCAGGTGCGTGGGGGCTGAGCTGGGGCAAGCCCACGCCCCACGGGAAGGGGCTGGAGAGCCTCCACAGCACAGGAGTGTGGCCTAGGGTTTCTGGATCATCTGGTTTGTCAAGAGAAGCCACATGTCTGGATTTGGGGTGGCAGCCCCTGGTTTTTCAAAGTTGGTGGTTCAGGTTCCTCCAGGTTCCCACCATGCCAGGGTGGGGCCCCTGGTTCCCCGTTATGACCCAGGATATCCCTTGACTCCATCCCTGAGAGCCCCCAACATCCACCTGGGGACTCACACCTGCCCTGAGCCCCACCCCCAGAGCAGTGGGCCCGAGTAATTCTAGAATCTGGCGAAACCCCCAGAAATGCCTCGGCCAGCTCGCCTACACCCAGGCAACACCAAAAGAAGTCCCCCACCCCGTGCCACCTGTGCTAAGCTAAGACCTACCCCAGGCCAGGCTGGGAGGGGGTCGTACCCCCCATTCCACAGCTTCAGGGCAAGCCTCTCCCCACAGGCCTGCCAAGAACATTCCAGCAAATCTGAAGCAGCCCCGAAGAGTATGCCTCTGCTCTCCTGATGCCCTGCCGAGCTGTGATGTGACAGAATCCAGTTCACACCCAGCTAGTCTGACAACGTGACGGATGACTGTTCCCACAGGCTGGTCCTTAAGTGACAGAGAGACTGGAAGGATTGTGTGCTGAGCACTCCCACCTGGACCCCAGAGCTATTGTGGTCACTAGGGCCTGGGGTCAGGCCACGTGCCCAAGGCCAGGCAGTGAGTGTGGCTACCCAGGGAGGCAAGCCTTTCCTTAGTTTATCCGACGTGCAGAGGAAGATTCCTTCTCATTGCAGGCAGGGTAGGCAGCACCCAGGGCGTCCCACAGGGCAGGGACCTTCTGACTATCGCCTCCCCTGAAGGCCGCACCCCAGCAACTGTGAGTCAGTTCCACAAAAGCTTATTGCCCACTGCAGACCCATGGCCACCACTCCTCCCTCCTGGATGCTCATGTGACCTGCATCCATGGCCTTTGACCCCAGTGGGAGTGGCACTATCACTTTCGAAATGCCACAGGTCTTGGAGCGAAGGCCAAAGCCACCTGTTTTAGTTTCACTTGCAGACCTGCTCCTGCTTGGGGATGCAGGCCAACCTCAGGGAGGAACCCTGCCATCTTCCCTCAGACGGCTGCCCTCCACGCAGACACAAATGTGTTCTGCCAGGCGCTGCCCCAGGCCCTGGCCAGGCCCTCTCCTCACTAGGGCACTGGGTTTCTCGGTGGAGGGTCTGGGTCTGGGAAACATGAGGCAGCGAGGCGTTTGGCATAGAGGAGGCCTGAGAAATACCCCTGCCAGCCTTGGGCAGAGCTGGTCAGATCCGCTGTCCCGTCCCCAACACAGGACATGGCAGGGTCCTAATGAAAGCCACCTATGACAGCAGCAGCGCCAGGGGCGGGCCAGCTGCGCTGACTCAGTGCTGACGGGTCACTTCTCTCCCTGCTGTCACTGGAGTTGAGGGCCTGGCCTCACGTGGTGCCATCAGGGAGCGAGAAGCCCAGGGTAATTGTGGGAGAGCCAGGGTGCATGCCCGACCCGCAGGCTGCTGCCTCCAGCAGGGACCAAGCTTCAGGGAGAAGTTGCCCTGCTGAGCTCTCATGTGGACCTCCCACCCCAGGACCACCCAGCCCCTGCTCACCATCAGAACATGGCCCAAGGCGCACCCTGCACTAGGGGTCCAGGCTCAGTCTTGGGGTCACAGCATACAGGCTTCTGAAGGGCGAGCACAGGCCTTGCTTTTCTTTAAACACTCTTTTTTTGGAGATACAACTCACACACCATGAAATTCACCCACTTAGAGTATGCAACTCAGTGGTTTTTAACCTATTCACAGAGTTGTGTAACCACCACCTCTTATCTAGTTCCAGAACATTCCATGACCCCAAAAAGAAGCCCATCCCCATCAGCAGTCACTCCCCATTTCCTCCCCCGGCAACCACAAATCCATTTTCTGTCTCTGTGGATTAGCCTGTTCTGGACATTTCATATAAATGGAATCACACACTGTGTGGTCTTTTGTGTCTGGCGTCTGTCACAGAGCGTGTTTTCAAGGTCCACGCACACTGTGATACATAATGTGTGGATGGCAAGTCTGGTCTCGTCTCCTCAGAGGGCCCAGCAAGTCCAGAGGGAGCAGGTGCTGGAGCTCCAGCATCAGAAGCCCTGCCTCAACCAGAACCCCAGCTCTGCCTTTATCACCTGGAGCCGGGCTGGGCCCCCACCTGAGTCACAGCCCCTGTGATAGGTGCCCACACCTCCCAGCCAGGGAAAAAGGTGACCGGGCAGTGTCCCTGAGGTCTGCTCTTGGTCCCAGCCGCCTCAGGTTGCAAATCTGGGATCAACCTCCGTGCAGTAGGTGGGGGTGTGAAGGGAGCAGGTCCAAGAACAGGGCTGGGAGGGTCCACCCACACTGCTGGGCAGGCGAGAGGGTACACAGGCGAGGAGGGGGCAGGCCAGGACGGGAACCTGGTCTGGGTGACCTCGCTGTCAGGCTACACCCAGCGGCCAGGCGCACCCAGCCCTCCCTGTGTGCTGTCTGGCCACACAGCCCTTGGCTGTGGAAAAAGTGACTGGAGACACTCCAAGCCTGCCCACAACAAATCACATGCCCACACACATGCAACGCATGCACACGTACACACTCATGTACACACATGCCCACACATGAAACACACACATACAAAACATATAACACACATGTGCACACACATACGTATGCACACACAGACGCACAGACCCTGGGACAATGGGGGCCTCCAAACATTCCCCAGTATCAACCTTCTGGTGTGTTTACACTTTCAGACTGCGCTAGGCTAGGCGGGGAACAAGCTGATCCCGCCCCACCCCTTCATGGGGGGCCCCCCTGGGAGGGAGGTGGCCTCCGCCTCCGGGGACTGGACTCTGGGCTGACACAGTTGCCTCTTTATTCTGGCCGAGCTCACTCCCGCTGTGTCAGCGTTTCCGGCCCAGGCCCGGCTGGAGGGGCATCTGGGACTTTGCTAGAACTGAGCGGGTCACACCCCCGGGCAGGGGTGGGGGCCTGTGGGCTGTGAGGAAGTTTGGGACGGCTCTGGCTGCTGACCCCAGCCCAGCGCAGTCTCTCTGGGCCTTGGTTTCCTGCCAGGCTTGAGGGCAGCAACTGGCCCATGATCACACTGCTGAAGAGCACAGGGCCCTCCCCTCCCCACCTGCACACCTGGGACCCCGCCTGACTTCAAAGCCAACTGCGAATGAATGAACAAGGAATGCTGCCTTTCTGTGCCCTGACTACAGACTTCCTGGAAATCCGGCCCCTCATCTGGGCCCCGGGGCTCTCCACACCCCTCTGTCTGCAAAGCCCCTCTCCCCAGCTGGGGTCCTCCTGGGGCAGGTGTGAGCAGACATCCCATCCCTCCCTGTCGTCTGGAATTGCACCCTGGGGGCCTGGCAAGCACCTGACAGGCACAAGAGTCTGCCTGCATCTCCCTGCAATGAGACTACCCCGCCACCGAGAGGCCCAGATCTCTCATTTGGGCATTCTCCGCAAGGACTCAAAAGGCAGCCCAGAGCAGACGACTCTCAGAAGCCACCACCCCACCTCAGGGGGCCTCCCCTGGGAAAATCCAGGTCAAGGGCAACCAGGAAGGCTGTGAGCAAGAGGGTGCTTGGGAAGAAAGGGTGTGGACAGTGCGAGCCTTTCTCTGAACCATCCTCTAGGTCCTGCCACTCTGCTCCCAGGGTCATGTCAGGGAAGCCAGCCGGGGATGGTGTCCATGGCAGCACGGCACCCCTCTCTGTCAGGCAGACAGGCAAGGGGCAGGGAAGAGCCACTGGGGGGTCTCAGCTGCCCTGGCCTGGAGGAAGGGGCTGGGCCTGGAGTAAAGCTCACATCTGCTTTCCCAACCAGAAGGCGCTGTCCCCTAGGAATTTCTCCAGAGTTTCAATGCCTGTGACAGGCAGGCTTCCTAGGCCCTCTGTTCCTCACCTGCTCTTGCCTTGAGCTTCTAAGAAGTACCCACAGTGAGCTGGCAGGTGCCGGGTAAAGCAGGCTCCCAGTTAGGTCAGCCCAACACGGCCCCCACTTGCCATGCCGGAAAACACCCACCCCCCAGACTGCCAGCAGGCATCAAGGCAGCCCGGCTCCCCAGCTAACAGGGAGCAAACTGGTGGCACTAAACCCAGCCTGTCCAGGCGGCCCACAGGCAGGAAGGACGTTCTAGAGCAGGCGGGACCAACAGGCATTCCGGGAATCAGAGACCAGGGGATGCCCCGGCTACAGACTTTACAGACTTGATTTTTAAAAACTTTTCAGGGTGTTAATCAGTCCATCCACGGACACAGCCCCACCCCCCTGCCCAGCGTCCCTGGAGGGGCTTGGTGGGCTCTCCGCCTCCTCTGCTCCCCCACCTCCAGGCCAGTCTCAGCTGGTCCCTCCAGGCCCCACCAGCCTCATTCCCCAGGGAGGAAGAAAGCCCCTTGTGGGCAGGGCCCACCTAGCAGGCCCCCCCCCCCCCCCCCCCCCCC
>NW_007730743.1:17922-18737 GCF_000696425.1 Galeopterus variegatus | reverse complement strand
GCTGGTCCCTCCAGGCCCCACCAGCCTCATTCCCCAGGGAGGAAGAAAGCCCCTTGTGGGCAGGGCCCCCCTAGGAGGCCCCCCCCCCCCGCCATCCGCCACGGGTCACCTCTGTCCACTACCCTGCCTCCCGCCCGTCCCTGGGGTTCGAACGCCAGCTCAGACACCGCACTCCCGTCCCAACACGCTCTGCAGACCCGGTGCTGATGTGCCTGGGGTGAGCTAATCCCCACCCAAACCGGGGGACCCACCGCAGAAACCTGGGGACAGGCCTGTCAGCCCCTCCTGGAGGGGTCCCAAAAGCTGAGGAGCCAGAAGAGGGGCTCCAAAACGGGGCACCCTGAGGAGGAAGGAGCACGAATCCCCAAGGGCCCTGGGGTCATAGGTCACCCAGAGGAAGTAGCTGGGGTCAGGAGATGCACAGGGCTGAGGGTCACAAGTATGAAGGGATCTGGATATCAGGGAAGAGAGGGTTCGGGGGTCACCAATGGGGCTCCGGGGTCACCGAGAAGTGCGGGGTCAAGGGTCACTAGAAAATGAAAAGTCAGGGTTCACCAAGGAGCGCGGAACAGTAAGTCACCGAGGACAGCGGGAAGGAAAGGTTGGGGGGGGTCACCGTGGAGAACGGGGTCAAGGTTCACGGCGGAGGGCGAGGGTCGCCCAGAAGGGCGGAGCCAAGGGTCGCGGCGGGTGTCGGCGAGCAGCTCGCGGTCAAGGCCCATGCGCAGAGCGGGTCGCGCGGGGGTTGCCGAGACCCCCGGAACCGCCGGCCCGTGGCGCGGACGGCCGTTGGGGGCGACGGGCCGCGCGGGGCC
>NW_007730743.1:11013-16993 GCF_000696425.1 Galeopterus variegatus | reverse complement strand
GACAACACCAAGCCAAGGGTTGAGATCCCCTTACCGGTCATCTTAAAAAAAAAAAAAAAGATGTTGGCACGCGGCTTGCTCTCCCTGAGCCTCAGTTTCCCCCCGTGCAACGTGCGGATGCAGTCGAGCCTGCTGTGCTATCCGCAGCCCTCCCTCCAGACCATCCCACTGCAGGCACCCTTGCACGGGTCCGACTTCGGCTCTAAAGCCCCCTTCTCTGACACCCAGCTGTCTAAAATGGACCCTGGTCCCCTGTTGTGTCCGTCCCTTTACCGCCTCCCACCAATCCTCTACTCATTCTGTCTCCCCACCCAAATAACAGTTTTGGGACCCCACCCCCGCCACAACAGGAAGACTGGCACACCGGATGGGGGGTCCGGTAAGTCCCAGGGGTCACCCCGAGAGAGCAGGAACCTTTGCGGCAGGGCCACAGGGGTCTGGGGGGCTTTTCCCCACAAAGGCTTCCAGGGGCCTGGTGCAAACTGTGGGGATTTGCCTTATTGCAAGGAGGAGTGGGACTGAGCCCTGACACAGGTGGCTGGAGCCCCGGGGCAGTTTTCCTGTCACTTGGACCCACCCTGGGGTGGGCCAGGCCAGTTCAGGCAGATCGGGTGTAGATATGACAATGTTTGCAGCAGCTCTCTGGACCCATTCCAACCGCCTGAAATGTGAGTTTACTTGTCCGTGAGGTTGTTCATTCATTCGACGAACTCTTGTGGATGCTGCTCTGTGCCTGGCCATGAGCTGGGCAAAGCTGGGGCCCCAGAGAAGACTCAGTTCTCTGCCCTGCCCACAGGCAGCCCCTAGTCTAGTGGACAGAGAGCCAGGACCACACACTTCCACATGCGTGATCAGACCTGAGGCCCAGGGAGGGGTGGAGTCTCTTCCTAGGGCATCACGGAGGGCTACATAGTGGAGAGGATGTTGGAGCTGGGGTTTTGAAGTTCAAATAGGAGTCTGACAGACGGACCTGAGGCCCAGGGAGGGGTGGAGTCTCTTCCTAGGGCATCACGGAGGGCTACATAGTGGAGGGGATGTTGGAGCTGGGGTTTTGAAGTTCAAATAGGAGTCTGACAGACGGACAAGAGAAGGAAGGGCAGTCTAGGCAAAGTAAAAGCTGGTCAAAGGCCTAGTCTGGTAAGAGAGAGAGTATGTTTACAACCTGTTTGCCCTACAAAATTCAGGCCATGGTTACCCCTGTAACCAAACCCAAAAGTACCAGGGAGTAGATGGGGAAACTGAGATGCAAGAGAGGAGAAGTAATTTATCCAAAGTGAGCTTCAGGTTGGTAAGCTTGGTTTTTGGCAATGTGGGTTGTGCTTTTGACTTTGAAACTATTTTCTGTAGCTAATGAAAAGCAATTAAATTGAGCAACAAGCATTCAAGATTCGGAAGGGCGAATGACCCGATTTGGGAGATGGACGGTGTCCAGTTGCGTTTGTCCATTTCCTCCCACACAGTTTTCAAGGCCTAATGAAAAACAAAAACGTGGGGACCCTCACACACAAACTATGAAGAATTCAGGAGGGCAACAGGAAAGCGGTAATCCAAGTGCAGGGACCCTCTGAATGAGGGTCACACATGCACAAAGCCAGTTCTGTTCCCACAATGGCTCTAAGAGGTAGGGACTAGTATTACCTGCATTTCACGGGTGAGGAAACCGAGGTTCAGAACTGTTCAGTAGCTGGCCTGAGGTCACCGAGCGAGCTGGGGAAGGGTGTGGACTCGACCTCTGCCACATCCACCTTGGAAAACCACAAGGTCTCTATGGGTAATTTTGCCTGAAACAGGGGCGGTTTGCCCAGGCTGGGGTAGGTCCAGCCATCTCAGTGTACAGGAATCTGCCAAGTTGGGGGATGTCTAGGGAATTAGTCAGATTTGGGGATTTCCAGGGAATCACAAGAGGCGGACTTGGACAGCAGTAGGGTGACAGCTCTGGAGCTCGTGGCACAGCTTGCTGTGTGAGCACAGGATAGGAACTTAACCCCTCTGTGCCTCCATTTCCCCACCTGTAAAACGGCAGCTAACCTCCTAGGTTGTTCAGACAACTGGATGGACAGTGTCTACTATTTAACCATTATGAATATTTCCAGGTGAAATTCCAAATCTTTCCTCAGCCAAGTCCACGGGGTCATTAAGGAAATGAAGGCTGAGGTTGGAGGTCCAGAGAGGAGAGGTTTGGGGCAATGCAGATGCGCAGGGCTAGGCTGGGGGTCCTGGGTGGCCCTAGCTCTCCTGTCTCAGGCTGCAGAAGGAACCCCGCAAGGGGACACCCACCTGGTCAGATGTGCTCATGGCCCCCTCTTCCAGCGGACCCACCACCCTCTAGGGCTCCCAGCCTCCTAGCTCTGGCCCAGGCCCAAGTTCTCGGTGCACTGCAAAGGATGGAGAGGGCTCCTGGCAAAAGAAGTTGTGTCAGGCCAGATGTCTTTTGTGTCCAAGGACAAGGCCCTCATTCTCCAAGCCCTTCTTCTGTCTCCATCCCATGCAGTGTTCTCCCGAACGTCCCCATCCCCAGGTCCTATGACAGGCTTGTGGAAGTAGGTTTGACAGGTAAAATACAGGACACCGTGTTAAAGTTTAATTTCAGCTACATGACGAATCTTTTTTAAGTGTAAGTATATCTAAGGCAATATTTGACATAAACTAAGAGGTCTCTTCCATGTATCTGAAAATCAGATTTAACCAGGAGTCCTGTACTTTTATCAGCAAAATCGGGCAAGCCAATATGGGAAGGCCAAGAGAGAAACAGGGTCCCAGAGCCGGGCCACAGATCCTCCCCAGCCAGCAGGAGGAGGCCTGGGCTGAGGAGGCCTGGGCTGAGCAGCCCCTCTCCTGACCCTCAGTGTCCTTGCCTGCTCAGGGGGCCTGGTCTTGGGGATGTGCCGGAGTGAGCCCACAGTACAGATCACATCTTAATTATTTCAAACAGCAGAAGACTTCACACGAGCCTGAAGGTTGCCCCTAAGGACATCCTTGGGTACCACACTGTTTCTCTGCCTGGGAGGTGCCATGCTGGAGCGTCCCTGCCCAGCCTCAGTTTCCCTCCTGGGCAGCAGGAAGGACTCTGGGGCTATGTCCATTTTGCAGTCCAGGAGACTGAGGCAGGAGAAGGCTGTGCCAGGGAGAGGGCATTTGGGGGTTCCTGGCACAGAGTCTCAGACCTGGGCAGGTGGGCCTGGCCTGGCCCAGCCCGATTGGGGGTGCGTGGGGATGGGGACAGAGCCACTTCCTGTTTCTCGGCATTCTGGAAAGTCCCGGCATTCCCGGGCAGTGGGAGCACCCCTCCCTCCCAGCCCACCGGGGGCTGGGTCCCTACCACTTCCCCTTTCCACACCCACTTCCCCTCAAACCCCCAGCCCGGGGACCCACCTCCTTCCATCCCTCCTGCCCTTTCCCTCCTTTTCTTCCTCTCAAGCCCCAATCAGGTCCCTCCCCATGTGCAGGAGGAGAAACTGAGGCAGAAGCTGCAGGGTCTGCCCAGGCCACAGCAGGCTACGTCTGTCCCTCCTGGACCTCTCTGTCTCTCTCTCCGTCTCCCTGTCCCCCTCTCTCTGTCTGACTCTGTGTCTCTGTCTCTCTCCTTTCTTTCCCACCAGCCCTCCCCTGAGCCGACCCCGCCCCGTCCAGCCAACAGGCCCCTCCCTGCGGCCAGACCTACCTGCCACCTGTTCTGAGGTGTCCTCAGGCGGGCTGGCCAGTGTGTTCCAGGGCCCTCCTCGGCCCACCCTGGGCCCAGAGCAAGATCCTGCCAGGCCCGGCTGGAACTGCCTCTGTGTCAGGACAACTTCAGGGAACAGCAAACCTGTCCAACGGGTTTGTGATCTGCCCGGGACAGGCCTTCCCACCTCTGCACTGAGACTGGGGCACCTGGGCTGAAGGAGCCAAAGACACACCTGGCCCAGCAGCCCAGTCCAGGTCAGGGCTGCATCCTGAAGTCAGGGATCCAGGGCAGACTGGATGGTGAAGAGAGATCAGCAGTTCAGCTGTCACCCTGAGGGGAAGGATTATCAAGGAGAAGGCAGGACATGTGCACAGGCACAGAGGGGGGAGAACATCGAGGGACCATGTGCAGGGGCTGGGGGTGTGGGGGCCGATGGACTGGGAAAGGGGGAGGGACAGTGGAGGCCTTTATCCCAGGGGCAGTAGGGAGCCATTGAAAGTTATAGAGCAGGGCCGGCCCGGTGGCGCACTGGAGAGTGCGCCGCTTGGGAGCACGGCGGCGCTCCCGCTGAGGGTTCGGATCCCGTATGGTGACTGGTTCCCGCTCACTGGCTGAGTGCGGCGCGGGCCCAACACCGAGGGTTGCGATCCCGTTACCGGCCAGTAAAAAAGACAAAAAGGAAAAAAAAAAAAAAGAAAGTTATAGAGCAATGGAGAGGTACAGTCAGGGTGGGCCAGAGATCACTATCTGCTATCATGTATTGGACAGGGTGGGGCACAGGGGCCGCATTTGGGATCAGAAGGCTCATCTGGTGGTGAGACCGAGGCTGGAGGCTGAGCTGCTGCCTCATAGATGGAAAAAGGAGCCAAACTTTGAACTTTCTTTCTATCAAGGGCTGACCGTGAGCCATGCTGGAGCTGGTGAAGAGTTGGGGGAGGAAGTGAGGACCCTCAGGAGGCCCCCTCATCCCATACTCTGCACCCAGCCCCACATCGCAAGGTTACTGGCTGGAGAACCTCAAAGGCCAAGCCTGGTAGTTTGGCTTTGTCTCTGGAGCCATGGGGAGCCATGGGAGGATTTAGAGCAGCAGACGAGACACAGCTAAGACGGGGCAAAGTGAGGGGATGCAGAGGCCAGGGGAGAGGATGTGGGGAGGGCTGCAGAAAGGGAGGGGAGAGGAGGGATGAGGCCGGCCATAGGCTTGGGGCCACATATTTATTCAAGAAGCATTTATTAAATGCCCTCCATGCTGTTTGCAGGTGTCAGGGCCATGACAGAGAACAGAGCATGCCCCAAGGATGCTCCCAGGTTGCAAAGAAGCAGGTCACTGTGCTGCACGTGGCGCCGACGCATTGGACCTTCAGGGGCAGTCCCTGCAAGGGGCCCCGCGCCCAGCTGTCCTCCTAGGTGTGGGTGCAGCAGCCAACCCAGAGTGCTGATGTCACCTGTTCTGGGACTTTCTGAACCTTTACCTTGGATCCACTGCCCAGCCCCAAGGGAAATTCCAGAGCAGACAGGGGCTGGTAATGGCTGACTCATTTTGGGGCTCCCGAGGGGCATTGAGGTCATTTGGAGAACTTCATGGAAACTCAACTACCCTGCTCTCAGCCCTGGTCCTGCTGTATCCCACAGGGGCTTGGGAAGAACCCGGACTCCCCAGCCCCAGCCCCAGGTGGGGCACCCCCATCAGAATCTACAGAGCAGGGTGGGAATCTCAGTTCAACAGGTGAAAATCCGGGGGAGGGGGATTTGAGCTGATCTGGTGTGTTTTTCATCGCCTGCTGGTCATCCCATGTCCCCAGGGCTGCAAGGATGACCAATAGAGTATGACCCCATTTATATGAAATGTCCAGAACAGGCCAATCCCAGAGACAGAAAGTGGAGTTGTGGTGGCGGGGGGCTGAGAAGGGGATGGGGAAGTGACGGTGAATGGGGTTGGGGGCTCCTTTTGGGGTGATGGAATGTTCTGGAATTAGATAGAGTGGTGGTTGTACATTGTGCATGTACTAAATACCTCTGAATTGTACACTTTGAAAGGGTTAATTGTGAAGTGAATTTCACCTCAGTAAAAAAAGGACAGAAAGGGCCGGCCCGGTGGCGCACTGCTACAGTGCGCTGCTTGGGAGCGCAGCAGCACTCCCGCCGAGGGTTCGGATCCCACGTACAGACCGGTTCCTGCTCACTGGCTGAGCGAGGTGCGGGCGCAACACCGAGGGTTGCGATCCCGTTGCCGGTCCCAGTCCAGTACGGGCATGACACTGAGGGTTGCGATCCGTTGCCGGACATGAAAAAAAAAAAAAAAAAAAAAAAAAAAAA